>NW_027187419.1:78280698-78287191 GCF_028583685.1 Petaurus breviceps papuanus
GAAAAACAAGCCTCCCACCCCAGGCTCCAGGTGCACTCTAGCCTAGGAGCAGGGAAGATCTTTAAGTTTGCATTTCCATTACAGTAACTTGCTTAAGGTTACACAGCCAGTTATTTCTGGGTGTGGTGCTAAGTATCTGAGCCTGGATTCGATCCCAGGTCATCCTGACTCTGGGGCCAGTGCTCTTACTCACTGTGCTACCTGGCCGCTCCTAGGACCTTTGTCTTTTCAAGCTAAGGTCTTTAACAGGTCTCAGTTTGCCTGAGATGATGCCCATACAGAGATTAAGGTTTAATAAGAAATAAGGCAAAGAATGGCCTCTTATAAAATAGATGTAGGGGGCGGCTAGGTGGCACAGTGAGTAAGAGCAGCCACCCCAGAGTCAGGAGGACCTGGGATCCGTTTGGCCTCAGATACTTAAGACACACACACACACACACACACACACACAAACTGGCCAGGTAACCTAGAGCAAGTTACTTAACCCCAATTGCTTTAAAAAAAATAGATCTAGGAGGGGAAGACACCCAGTGTCTCTGGCCAAAACAGAAACAATTACTATTTACATTCATTCTGAGTCAATTCTGGGGCCCAAACAATAACCAAGTAGGACTTGGTCTGGAACCTATTGTTAGCCAGTCATTGAGAGGGTGAGTGATTTGGGGATAAGGCTTGTTTTTAAGAGGAAAAAAAATTCAGAGATTAAAATTTCCATTCCCTTTGGCCAGAGCACATTTGGGTAATAGATGCATTTGGTGGGTGGAGTAATGTTGGAGGGGCAGGGTTTTGGAGTCCCATTCTTATAGTCTTGCAAGTGGTGCAAATTAACTCAATCCAGGCATCATTGGTGTCAGTTCATTAACATATCAATATCTTCTCAAAGTCATCAAAAGTAGCTTTGGTTCCTTAATTGTTATAACACTTTTTTTTTGGTATCACTGTGAAAGTCCTGTGCTTATCTGCAGTTTCCAGACAAAGGGGCCTGTTAGTGGGGCCTAGCTGGTTTTTCCTAATTCAGCACATAGTTTCAGAATGTGGTCTTAATTAATTTAGTACAGTTTTTTTTCAGTTGGCTTTTATGTTCCCCTTTCTACTCAATTCCTGTTTTTAAAATATATTTTACTTGTTCAGTTGTTTCTGACTCTTCGTGAATCCTTTTGGGGTTCTCTGTGCAAAGATCCTGAAGTGGCTTGCCATATCCTCCTCTAGCTCAAATTTCAGATGAGGAAAATTAGGCAAACAGCATAAAGTAACTTGCCCAGAGTCACACAGCTAGTTAAGTTTCTGACACCAGATTTGAGTGCACAGAGAATTTTTCCTGACTGCAGGCCCAGCATTTTATCCACTGTGCTCTCTAGCTTTCCTTTTTGTTACTTTAAACTACCTAAATACTTACTTTCCTAACTGGTACAGTTGATGCTGGATGGTGTTGTTGTTTAGTCATTTCAGTTGTGTTTGACACTTCACGACCCCATTTTTGTTTTCTTAGCATAATAAGATATAACTTTAATACCTTGAAAGGTACAAAACTTTTAAGATAATCAGCCATGGGATCAGGTAGTTGAGTAACTGCCATACTGTCCTCCTCAGTAAACTGGGGACAACTGATGCTAAAACAGTGAAAAAAAAAAAAGTCCTTTGAAGGCACTGTGAAAAATGTGTTTTTTTAGAAGCACTACCTTTGAGCAGCTCTGGCTTCCACCTTCCCCAATCAATGTAAAAAGGTGACTGAACAAACTTTGGAGCTGCAGAACCCATAAAATGACACAGAGAAGCTAACCCCCCGCTGAAGACAGCCCAGCAGGCTTGGGGAGGGAATGAAATACACACTAAATACAGTATCTCACCCTACAGGAGAGTAGGGTGGAAGGGGATGAGAGGGAGGATGATGGAAGCGAGGGCGGGGGGGGGAGGGGAAGTTGGAAGCACCCACTTTTGAAAAGGGATAGGATCAAAGAAGAGAATAGAACAAGTGGGAGGTGGGATAGGAGGAAGGGAAATATAGCCAGTCTTTTACAATATATCTACTATGTTATTGTTTTGCATTAGCCACACATGTACAACCTATACTGAACTGCTTATCTTCCCAGTAAGGGTGGGTGACAAGGGAGGAAGGGAATGAATCTGGAATTCAAAGTTTTAAAATCAAATGTTTAAATATATACATACATATATATATGCTATTATTAATACTATTTTACATGTAATTGGGAAATAAGATATACAGGCACTGGGGCATAGAGATCCCCCATGCTCTACTGGAAAAGTCGAAAGGGATATGGGAGAGGATATGGGAGAGCAGACTGGAGGAGGGGATATCCTGTGGGACTGCTATTTTGGGGTGGTGGGTAGGGGAAAAATGGGGAGAAAATGTGTAACTCAAAATCTGGCAGAAATGAATGATGTAAATCAGAAGTTAATAAAGCATTTGAAAAATAAAAATGATAAATATACCATAAAAAAAGAAAAATGTGTTTTATTTTGGTCAATACTTATTTGTATTTTATGTAGTATTTCACATATAGTTATTTTTAGGGAAAGACTATACTTAAACAATATTAAAGATTATTAAATAAAACTATTGGCCACATCTTATTTTGAAAGGATAGTGACTTCCTCTCACCACCTGGCTTTTTAAATGAATTACAAGTATTTGGGCCAAGTTTTATACTGAATAAAACACGAATATAAAAAGTGCATTGTGCTACAAATCTGGCATTCTACTATACACTAATTTTTTGTTTGTATGTAATGTGTAGTATTACATACATATCACAAGCTTTCATGGAAGATGAATGAAAATATTAACCTTTTTCCCTCAAATACTGTGAAATTTACATTCTTGTTTGAAGAACTATTACTCTTTTACTACTAGGTTTTACTAATTAATCAGTAGCTTTTTAAAAAATTCTATTCCTAATAGATTTGAAAATCTATTATTCTCATTATCTTTACATGTACTTCAAATAAGATTTGTTTTATCTACCTTATTTGGTTCTCTCTGTAATTTTCACCAGTCCCTGAGTCTCTGTCTCTAACTTAAACATATTAAAACCTTTATAATATTGAAGCAATGGAGTACTGGTTTGGGAAGGAGATACTCAAAGTTTACATATCCCATTACTCTGCCTAAACATAGGTTTGTGTCTTTATACTAAGCTAATCAATAATCTATACTTGCATTAAAAACTCCCAAGAGAAGTCACCTGCCCAATTCTGTGCCAATTTAAGATGTTCCTATTTTTTCTAGTGATATCTAGTATTTTTATATAAATAATTCATAATCTATTCAGAATTAACTCTCTCAGCATACATCTGCCCAATACACAGAATATCCATTTATTCACTAAAATATATCTTTAAATACTTTCTATATTGAGCTATGTATTTTTGAAGAATGACTTCTTATAGCCCCTGCACTATTTCTATGAAAATGGAAACATTAATTTGCTCATGATTGTTTCATAATTAGTTTAATTTCTGTCACATTGTCCAAGGGTCTGGTCTGTAGGATGGAAAATGCATTTTGGCTGGGTATCAACTACTGTTTTGTCACAGCAGGGCAGCAGCACAGCTGACCTGTGAGAGCTGGAGAGGAAGCAGGTGCACAGTTTTACACCCCAAATCCACACTGGTGTTTCCATACCAGAAGTAAAGACCTCATTTAACCACTAAAACTTCCACTTTCCAGTGAAACAAATGAATGCTAGTGGAGATTCCCTTTAACTAGGATTCTTAGCTTATTGATGAGATACATTCTCTACAAGGGAACAAGTATTTATTTAATGCCTACTATGTGCTAGGCACTATGCTAAGCAATTGACAACTATTATCTCATTTGAGAATGTTTACCTTTAAAAGCATATTCAGAAGATTGAGATGAAGATTTTGAAAATATATTCTAAAGCTCCAAACATATTTTGAGAATCTGCCACATTTCTGTAAATGTGTAAATTTCCGTAAATTCTGTAATTTCCCCTAAATGACTGTCAAAAGAGAGCAATCTTTATTTACATTATAGGTTTGGATACTTTAATATTAAAGAGGATATTTGGTTTTGTTCATATAAACACTCCCTCCACTAATGCATATCATAACTCTCCAAGATGCCCTTTTGGTTGGATAATTTCCCACAAATACCCATTATACATTTTTTTCCAATAAGTTCTCCACAGAAATTCTGCTCCAAAATTTTAAATAACAGAGATCCCACCATATATCCCTCCCCCAATCTGCTCTCTCCTATATCCTCCCCCATCCCCCTTCCAATTTTCCAGTGGGACAAGGTTACCCCAGTGCTGGTATATCTTATTTCCCAGTTGAATGTAAATATATATATTAAACATTTAATTTTAAAACTTTGTATTCAAGTTTTTCATCTTTTCATTTCAGGTATTGAGAATCAAGGTTTGTTAATTTGTTCATCAGGAGATTTTTGCCTGAAATTAAATTATCTGTTAGAATTTCATTATTAACAAGGGAAGAGTGTACTGGGGAATAGATAATGAACTCTACTGATTAATTTCAGTTTCAAGTTGTTTTGGTTCTCACCATACATTAGATAACTGAGAAAGACATTTTGGATCACAAGAGGAAGCCACATGAGAAATGTGAAATATATGAGGCAGAAACAAATACTTATTTTCTCATAAACTGACAATTATATGGTGACTAAAAATGTGAAAACTCTGAAAAGAGCATGGAGTTGTAAAAAATTATAAACTGATTTGAATTATTTAAGGTAAAATGAACATAACCATGTAATTTTTTGAGAGATTCATTTATTTTCTTCTGTTGTACATATCCTTGGTTTTAAATCAACAGTTGTTAATATTTTAGTGGGTAAAACAGAGATACGAATATTTGTATTTATATAGATATGCCAAAATTTACAATATGTTTATTTACTATGAATATTTGGCTTTTGTTCAGGTTTGGGAAGTTGAATCCTTCCCTCCACTAGAAAATCAGGAAATCTATGCAGATTATTTAAGAAAACACTTGGTGAATAGATGGGAGTTCAGAACTAGTTAAAAGGAAATATAGGTGGGCCAATGCATTAAGAAATATTCATATCTATAATACAAAATTTATAACACTGGGTAATTATATATTTACGAAATTATTCATCCAAAGCTTTTTATTTTGTGTCTTCAACTCTTCTAGTTCATGTTGAATATAATCATTTTATAATGCTTTAATTGGCTCATTATAGCTACCACATGATACTAAGTAGATTTATGGGGAAAAGTGTAAAATAGGTATTTATGGGAAATTATCCAACACAGGGTGAGTCTTAGAGGGTTGTGATATGCATTGATGAAGGGAGTGTTTACTTGGACAAACATATGTTTTCACCTAGTATATTTGGTAGGGAAATGAAAAGAATCAGCTCCTCTGGTATTACTTGCAATGTGTTCTTTTTCATCAAGAGAAAGTAGTTTGTTGTTGTTTTTTTTTTTTTGCTTTTGTTGTTGTTGTTGTTGTTGTTTGGATGGCATTTGGGGTTAAGTGACTTGCCCAAGGTTAAGTGTTGGAGGCTGGATTTGAACTCAGGTCTTCCTGACTACAGGGCCAGTGCTCTACTCCAAGAGAAAGTAATTTAATGCTTGTTTTCAAAGCTGAGCTACAAAGCAAGAGGGGAAAAAAATAGTTTCATGTAAATTGCTTTGGAAGTATCTCCAAATATAATTATTTTTTCCAGATGTCCTTGAAAATATCCAGCATAATCCAAACCTATAAACATTAGAGACAAGGAAAGTGCATATGTAATTAATTGTACATTAATAATGAATAATTATATAGCATTTTGAGCTTGTTCACAACAACCAAATGAGTTACATGAATATTATTATCCATATTTTATGGATGAAGAAATTGAGGCTAAGAAAATTGAATGAGTTGTCTAGTATCATGCATGCACTAATTGTCGGAGCTAGGATCAAAGTCTAGATCTCATTCTAAGATTAGTGATTTCACAACAATACCATAATGCTGCACTAATGAGAGCAATTGGAATACATTGTTAGCATAGATTTGATAATGTTCATAAGCCAGTAGTGGTGTATTCATACCTTTTAGAGATATAAAGAACCTTCATGATTCTGGCCCAATGCCATCATTTTATAGATGGTGAAACCATAATCCAAAGAGATTATGCTTCTTTCTCAAGGTCACAATGGTAAGTAACTAGGTAGCAAAACCAAAATTCAAGATCAGATCTTTGACCTACAAATTCATTGTTTTTACTTTTGTTGATTTTTTCCCAATATGCCCTGTGAATTTTAAAGAAATATTCCAAGTAACTTTTATTTCATTACTTCCTCTCCTAGCATAAAGTTTGAACTTCTATACATTGTCAGAACCTTCTGACAAAACTGTAATAATGAGCAGACAAAAGGCAATATTTATATTCCAATGGATTGTATCCTACCTACGCTAAAAGAATATATATATATATATATATATATATATATATATATATATATATATA
>NW_027187419.1:78287201-78387402 GCF_028583685.1 Petaurus breviceps papuanus
TATATATATATATATATATATATATATATATATATATATATATATATTAGATTTAAGAGTTATTTTAAGTTGGAATATGTGGATATGCAGCCACCTAACCATTATCTAAATAAAGCCATATGATCATAGAGGAGACTAATGAGCCCAATTTTTTTAGTTTAAAAGATGAATTTAATTATTCCTAATTAATAGGAAGTCTCCCTACTCAACATGAAGGATGGTCAATTCAGCAGTAGAGGAATTGTCATTAAGCTTAAATCAGTGAGGGAGAGATTAAGTTATATTAATTAAAAAAGGAAGTAGCATAGGACTCTTGAAATTATTCAGTGAAATTTCATGAAGGTAGTATTATAGTTTAAATACAAAACATTAATGCAGTAAGGTCAGGAACACAGAATTAAGTTTTAGGTTGCTATTGACCAGGTGGTTAGAAGGACTATGTTGTCATCATAATGAGTTTAAAATGACTATTATGTAAGCTCTTTCTTTAGAAATATAGGACCACCTAGCTACTAGATTTTTAAAATTTGCTATCAGTTCATGTTTACTCAAATGAATGGTCATGACCTGTTATTTCCTCTGAATTTTTTTCCTTCACTCAACCAGAAATTATTCATATTTCATTACATTATAATTGATCAAACTGAAAATTGAATAATAATTGAAATGTAAGATAAATAACACTGAATAAAAATCAAGTTCTACATTCCCTTACCACACATGTTCCAACATAAAACTTGCTCACACTGAGTGGTTCATATTAGTTTATTTTAATTTAGTTTTGGGGGGGAATTGTGAGTTCATGCATTTCTATCTCCTTTAACTTCATGTTGCAAAGAAAAGACACACACACACACACACACGATACACATGCATGGCATCATGACTTGCCCAGTGGATAAACACTGAGGTCTTAATGCTTGAACCTAGGTCTGTCTCAGGACCAAATTAGCACTGGAGTAATGCAACCTCAGAGTCCCATACAAAAATGGGAAAAGGTTCAAGATCTTCCAGATTCAGCACTAGACAACATTTTCATAGTTCCCAATACAGTGTCTTTAATTCTATAACAAAATGCTTACATTTGTTTTGGCAAGAATGTGGAACACAGAATATGTAATGAAACTATCATCTCCAGTTTTTGTTAGAGTTCTATCTGATGCAGACTTCATTACTTTAAATATAATTATAGTTTTATATAAGTTATAATTTACTACCTTCTCAAAATTCATGTTCTGATGCATCATTATAGAGTGGTGTTTAATGTATGTTCTTAAAGGGTAAAATAAGAGAATACAAAACCTTGGAGTTTCTATAAAACTATAAGTTATTTGCTACTATCATGGTGATAGATTTTGTCTGTCTTTAACCACCAGAAAGTTGTGATTAGTTAATGAATTGCTTAGCCATGTAATGTTAAATTAGACTTCAGACACTCTGTGACCATGGGCAAATTACTTAACTCTGTCTGCCTCAATTCCTTCCACAGATAAAGTATGGATCAACATAGTATCCGCCTCCCAGATTTGCTGTGAGGAGAAAATGAGATAATATTGTAAAGCACTCTGAAAACCTTGATGATTATCATTATTATTATTATTATTATGAAACCTATGAATCAAAATAAGCATTTGTCCTGTATGCCCTATTGCTTGCTGAATGACAGATGATTTTAGATTTCATTGATGTGGATATACTTTCTAATCATGCAGGTCATAATCCATCTATTCCTTTCCATTCATTCTGTACATCTTTTGTCCCTCCCTACCTCTAAGTTCACTGCAGGAAATCAGCTTCCTATGGATTCTTTTGTTATCATGAGCCTTTCAGTGGAACATGTAGGCTATTCATGTTTATATTTCTCTTACCCTCTGTCTTGGGACTCTCAGTTTGAAGTCATTGGGTCACTCATGCTTGAATTCTTCAATAGAGAATGATTCTAAATCAAACTTCTGAAAATGGCATAGTAGAGAGTAAATGGAATTTAGATTTTGGTTATGGAGTACAGAGAAATCCAGTGCAGAGATAGATAGATTGGACTAAACAATTTCTGAGGTTGCTTTTAATTCTTAGATTATGTGAGTCTCTGCTTGTGTGATACTTTTCCTCTTCTCATAAATCTTCCAAAGGTGCTTTCATTGAGGTGTTATGACAGTCCAAGGTATTGGTACAACTATTTGTTTTTCTTCCTTCTTACTGAATGACTAGCCAACACGATGAGTAATGGTTTTATTTTTTTTTACTATAGTCATTTGTACATCATCCTTTTGTTTTTCTTTCTTTGTTCCACATAATTCACATATCTTACATATTTCTCTGATTTCTCCCTATTCATCTTTATTTTTGATTTAGTAGTATTCCATTATGTTCTATAAATTTTCTCAATCATCCCCTTATTTATTAATACCTATTTGTTCCCAAACTATTGTTATCAGAAAAGTATACACACATGCACACACAGTGTCTAAATTAATTAAAAGTGATAAATGAATTGATAATTTTCTAAAATCCACCCATCAATTGACAACCTCTAAATGGTGCAGAACTCATTATCTACTGATCAAGTGCATGCCCCATTCCTCCTTAGACATCTCATTATTACAGATTTTTTACTTGACATTGATTAGAATTGTCTCCATATAATCTTATCATTATCTTCAAAATAGCTAACTTTTATGTAGCACCTACTATGTTCCAGGCACCAAGTTAAATGCTTTACAAATATTATTTCATTTCATCATTACAACAAAGTCATTTTGACTATCTTGTCTCATTTGATCCTCACAAATATTATATGTGTGTATATACATGTATATATGTACACAAACTACATTTGTACACAAATATATGTACAAATGTATGTACACAAATTACATACAATCTACAGTTTTGTATTCAGTTATGAAAGCTATACCTTAGAAAGGACATCAACAAACTGGAATATGTTCAGAGGAGGGTGAGTTAGTGAGAGGGACTTAAACCTTTAACATAATAACAGAGTTTGAGGATACTCAACTTAGAGGAAATAAGATGTTGAAGTGACACAATAACTTTCCGCAAGTACTTCAAAGTTTGTAATATTCAACAGGAGTCAGGTTGGCTGTGGGAACAACTTGGGAAACTTGAAAACAGTTGGTAAGGCAGATAGGTTGTTCAGTACATAGACCACTTGGCCTAAGCACAAATAAGGCCTCAGACACTTCTTAAGTATATGATCCTGAGCAAATGACTGAACTACTGTTTGCCTCCATTTTCTAATCTGTAAAATGGGAATAATATAAGTTTTTATCTCCCAGGATTGTTGTGAGGATCAAATTGAGAGAATATCTGTAAAGTACTCAACACAATAATTGACACAAAGTAGGTGCTACATAAATGCTAGCTATTATTATCATTATCATTATTATTATTATTAGACACATTTCCAATCAATATCAGGGAAATTTTGTAATAATGGGACTTCTAAGGAATAACAGGGATAAAAATGTAACTGATCAGGAGACACTGATGTTGTACCTTTTAGAAGTTGTTAGTTGATACATCAATGAACCTTTGGTTAAATTGTAGACAATCATCAGGCAAGGGTTGCACTGTATGACACCTGAGATTCTTTACAATGTTAAGATTCTATGGTTCTATTATTATTATTATTATGCATATCTACAGATGCCTGCATATATAAAAAACCCTCTCTATTCTACAATAATAAAGTTTTTTTTCTGTTTTATAAAGGTTTAGTAAATAAAATTGACAGAGATTTTCTTGCTGATATAAAGAATCACATTGGAGACCAGATCCTCCAAAAATAGTACTAAGCTATCATGAAGACAGCAGTACTTTAGGGAAAATATGAGTTGCTTCAAATAGTCATCAAAGAGTATTTGCTAAGCACTACAGTCATGTGTCCACAAACTAAATGAAATACCTTATTGTCAATTTGTGAAAAGAGATGATCATTGACATATTGTGAAAGAAGAAAAGCAGTTTGAAGAGAGAAGTAGAAGGGTGAATTAAAATAACAGCCCCATAAAGTCTATGAAAACACAGATATGCACATATGTATGTTTATATGAGCAGATAAACACAGTGAATGATTTTAAAATGAAGCTATAAGGAAAGTAGAAGTAAGGTTACATTACTTCTCTGCAGACTAAGAGACTCATGAATAATATAATTGTAGGGAAGACCAAATGGATGATGGGTATTTATTGCCAAGATTATAAGAGCAAGTTGGATGTACAACTATTCAGGTTGTTTGTCAGTATGCGTAACTGCGATAGGCAAGAGAAATGGGAAATGAGTGGTGTTCAGAATTAAATAGAAGAGTGGGCTTGATTAATTTCAAGAAATTGCAAAGTTCTTTCAATGGTCCTAAATTTCTCCTAGATAGAAAGGCCTATCTCTCTAATGCCAATACTGTACCACTGTTATAATATGGCTGTTAGACGTGAAAAATATCTGTGAAGAGCTGAATGTGAATATCACACAGAGTTGAATGGAGAGGCACATTTTGGACATAATCAGGTTACTATATGTGAAAAATATAGATCTTAGAAGAAGGAAAAGATATATTCAAGGTAATGTATAGTAGAGAATCACAGAAACCCTTTGGAGGGGTAAGCAGAAGCAGATGTTATGAGAAGCCTTTCTGTCTCAACTTTCTTGGCAATACTATTTTCCCCTTTCCTCCTCTTGGCTAGACACAGACATCCCCACATAAATCTTCACATCTCTAGGAGGGTACTCATTCCTCATTTCACTTTAGCTCTCAGGCTCACTCACTACTTTTTTTTTTAAGCAATTGGGGTTAAGTAGCTTGCTCAAAGTTACATGGCCAGGTGTTTATACTCACTACTTTTCAAAAGGTTATGGGTTGGATTCCTACAATACATCAATCCTTTTGCCAAATTTATTATGGTTTCCCAAAGAATTTAGAGGAGTTCACAATCTACAATCTTTTTTTTTCCTTTGTTTATTTTTAGTTTTCAACATTCATTTCCACAAGATTTTGTTACCAATTTTCTCCCTGTCTTTCCCATGCCCCCCACCCTAAATGAGCGACCCTACTCAATGCCCCTTCCCCCAATCTGCTCTCTCTTATATGCTCCCCCAGGCCCTCTCTAACTTTCTAGTAGTGCAAAATGGATTTCTATCCCCCAGTACCTGTACATCTTTTTCCCAGTTGCATGTAAAAAATAAACATTTTTTTAAAACTTTGATTTCCAGATTCTTTCCCTTCTTCCTTTCTCACACACCCCCACTGGGAAGATAAGCAATTCAATATAGGTTGTACATGTGAAGTTATGCAAAACGTTTCCATAGTAGATATATTGTGAAAGATTAACTATATTTCCCTCCATCCTATCCCCCCCTGACTTATTCTATTTTCTACTTTTACCCTGTCCCTTTTCAAAAGTGTGTGCTTCGTTAACTACCCTCTCTCCTAATCTGCCCCCTCTTCTATCATCCTCCCTCTTTTCCCCTTCCCCCTTAATTTCCTGTAGGGTAAGTTCACCAATTGAATGTGTATGTTATTCCTTCCTTAAGCCAAATTCACTGAGAGTAATATTGACCCATTCCCTTTTGCCTTCCTGTTCTTCCCCTCCATTGTAACAGTTTTCTCTTGCTTATTTTATATGAGATAATCTACCCTATTCTATCTCTCCCTATCTCCTCTCATTATATTCTTCTCTCACCTTTTAATTTTATTTTTTAGATATAATCCCTTCTTCTTCAACTCAACCTGTGCCCTCTGTCTATGTATACATGTACACATATATACATACTATCACATATGTATTTATATACACATACACCCTCCTATATAAACATATAAATATATATGTATGTATGTATATATATGTATGTATGTATACATATATATTCCCTTCAACTCTCCTCATACTGAGAAAAGTCTTATGAGTTACAATTATCATTTTTCTGGGTAGGAATGTAAATAGTTCAACTTTAATAAGTTCCTTATGATTTCTTGTTCCTGTTTACCTTCTCATGCGTCTCTTGCTTCTTGTATTTGAAAGTCAAATTTTCTGTTCAGCTCTGTTTTTTTTTTTTTATCAAGACTGCTTGAAAGTCTGCTATTTAATTGAATGCCCATATTTTCCCCTGAAGCATTATTCTCAGTTTTCCTGGGTAGGTAATTCTTGGCTCATTTGACCTTCGGAATATCATATTCCAAGCCCGTCAATCCCTTAGTTTAGAAGCTGCTAAATCTTGTGTTATCCTGATTGTGTTTCCACAATACTCAAATTATTTCTTCCCAGCTGCTTTTTATATTTTCTTTTTGACCTGGGAACTCTGGAATTTGTCTATAATATTCCTAGGAGCTTTCTTTTTGGGATCTTTTCTAAGAGGTGGTCAGTGAATTCTTTCAATTTCTATTTTTCTCTCTAGTTCTAGAATATCAGGGCAATTTCCCTTGAGAATTTCTTGAAGGATGATTTCTAGGTTCTTTTTTTAATAATGGCTTTCAGGTAGTCCAATAATTTTTAAATAATCTCTCCTAGATCTATTTTCCAGATTGGTGGTTTTTCCAATGAGATATTTCACATTGCCTTATATATTTTTTTCATTTGTTTGGATCTGTTTTATAATATCTTGATTTCTAATAAAGCCATTAGCTTCCATTTGCTGCAAACTAATTTTGAAGGGATTATTCTCTTCAGTGAGTTTCTGAAATTCTTTTCTCATCTGGGCAATTTGGCTTTTCCAAGGCATTCTTCTCCTCATTGGCTTTTTGGGCCTCTTTTGCCATTTGAGTTAGTCTCTTTTTTTTCTTTTTGGAGGGCAATTGGGGGTAAGTGACTTGAACAAAGCACATGGTTAGTAATTGTGTCTAGTGTTTGAGGTCAGATTTGAACTCAGGTCCTCCTGACTCCAGGACAAGTGCTCTATTTATTGTGCCACCTAGCCACCCCAGAGTTAGTCTATTTTTTTTTAAGGTATTATTTTCTTCAGTATTTTTGGGAGTCTCCTGTAGCAGGTTGTTGACTTCGTTTCATGATTTTCTTACATCATTTTAATTTCTTTTCCAAATTTTTCCTCCACTTCTCTAACTTGATTTTCAAAATCCTTCTTGATCTTTTTCATGGACTGTAATGAGTTCATATTTTTCTTGGGAGCTTTTGATGCAGGATTTTTGCCATTTTTGACTTCTTCTCATTCCATGTTTTGATCCTTTTTGTCCCCAAAATAGGATTCTGTGGTGTGATTGAGCTTCCTTTCCCTGCTCATTTTGCCAGCCAGTTACTTGACTTTTGAGCTCTTTGCCATGGTAGAACTCTACTTCCAGAGTAGAGGGCTTTGTCCCAAATCACTGAGGTTTTTGCAAATGTTGTCAGAGATCTGAAGAATGCACCTTCTCTACAGCCACCACAAGCTCTGGAACACTGGCATTTCTCACCGCAGGACTACCACCCAAGACTGTAACCCAAATCCAAGCAGGTTAAAGCCAGAGCGATTACCCTCTGAAAGGTCATTTGCTCTCCCTAAGATATATGCAGGCCAGGAACTCTGGAGGCAGGCACAGGACAACAGCTATAGCTGCCACTCCTCTTCCAATTGTCACCCTGAAGACAGAAGTTGGACCATGCTCTTCCATCACCCAGTTTCAACAGAGTTCCCTACTCACCTTTTACTTTCTCTTTTGTGTTTATGGATTGAGAAGTCTGGAAACTGCCGCAGCTGCTGGTTATTCACTCTCCTGATGTCTACTCTGGTGCATCTGGCATGCTTGTCTGGGCTGCTGGGGGTTTGGCATGGCTGAGGTAGGACTGTGCTTGGCTCCCAGCCTGGTGCAATAGAGCTTTCCTGTCAGCCTGCCAGGCTGGCTTCAGAGGGACTTTATTTTCTCTCTGTCACTTTGTGGGTTCTGTAGCTCTAAATTTTGTTTAGAGTCATATTTTGCAGGTATTGGAGGTAGTTTTGGTGGGAGCTCATGGAGTTTCCTGCTTCTACTCCTCCATATTGGCTCCACCCTGAATCTATTGTCTTTCTAGCAACATTGAGAACCCTTTGGCCTTAGCATCTTCTGTCCCACTATGATTCCATAGCCCCAGTTATTGCCATTCAACCTTCTGGTGTATCTTAAGAATTCACATTTGAGTCTTGAGCTCTACCTCAGTTGTGCCCTTAGGACTCCTGGACTCTTGCATCCTCCCTGCAACTAATTACACACATGTATCCTCCCAATTAAGATGTGAGTTCCTTGAAAACAGGTAGCTTTTTCTTTTTTTTTATTTCCACCACTTACTCATAGTAGGCACTAAATAGTAAATAGCTATGTTTTTTTCCTAAATCATTATTTTTCTATTTGATTCAGTGTCATTCTTTGAAGAATATCTTAACTAGCACACAATAAATTATTTTTCTTTCATTCATTTATTTAAGATACTATGGGCTAGTCACATGACAAGGATGAAATGTGACAAGAGTTCAGACTAAGGACTTCACCGGTATCCTTGCAATGCCATTAGAAAGCCAGGAAATCCCACCAACACCTTGGCAGCTTTGGGCAGGTTGTAATCTTCATTGCTGTAGGAAAAATCCAAATCAATTGGATCATATTAGTATTTGAGATCCCTAATGAAATCTGGGTAATGTATAAGATTAAGAACATGACTTATAAGAAATCCTGAATTCATAGGGTAGGAGGAAATTGAGAGGAGTTTACATCATGGGAAAGAGTGTTTGTTTGCAATGCTAATAAAAATTTTAGTGAGAGGTAAGAAAATAAAGAGTGCTAGTTGGCAGAAATCTGGTACTGGTGCTTGTTTGGTTATATTATGGTTTTCATGATGGCATTTAGTTTGAATAGTCTTTTTTCTTGTAAAATACAAAAAAAATGCTTTCCATTCTATGGACATGAAATACTTATCTACTGACTACTTTTTTTTTTACTCAACTATTGTGTCTTGTGAAAGATTTGGTATTAATGTGTTAGTGTTCTTTTAAAAAGAAAAGGTATAAACATGTTAACAGTGACCTTAGATTTCTATAGCATACTTTGCTAAATCAATCAACTTGGGCATTTTACTGCTTCAGATTGTTGAATAAAATCAAAGGCCATCTTTCATTGTAGTATATGATTACTATCATAGTTGCTTTTATTAGTACTAACAGTAAATGCCTAGAGGCACTATGGATATCTCAAAACTGAATATGAAGGAATGTTAAGCATAAGATTTATAATGACTATAAACAAGTACAAATAAAAGCTTCTGCTTTATATAGATGGTAAAATAAAGCCAGAAAGTTGCAATACACAAAATAAATACATGGAGTAGGGAAAGAGGTATAAATAGCAAATGAATGAGTTATTATTTTTTTTGAGGGGGGAAAGAAGTCAAGACAATTGGGGTTAAGTGATTTGCCCAAGATCACACAGCTAGTAAGTGTATCAATTGTCTGTGACTGGATTTGAACCCAGGTCCTTCTGACTCCAGGGCCAGTGATCTAATCCCAGTGCCATCTAGCTCCCTCTTTTAGTCATTACTTTTGCTAAACCACCTTGGAATTTTTATATGTCATTGAGTAATCTATCTGTCAGTAAACTGCATAATTGACCAAACTGAGGTGCTGAGGTGCATTATTGCCTTACTCTTGTTTAAAAATTAGACTAGGTGCTGGGAAATTCCATCTGACTTAAGCAGTTGTGAATTCGAGCTATTACCAATGGGTATTTAGGAATAATACTAAACTCTTACTAGCACTAAAGTTTATGGTACCTCTATTGTTCAAATCTACCTTTCTAGCACATGGCAGTGCCCTTCTCATATAGGGGTATGGTCAGCATTAGCTTTCCCATGAAAATCTTGATTTTTGCTTCTATTCATAGAGAAATTCTCATTCTGAGATTTTTTGCAGTGGATTGTAATCACCTGAGCATCACATAATGATACTGATAACATAAGTATGATTTAATTGTATACTCTATTTACTTATAACTATACAATCAAATGGAATAAAGTAAAATATTTACTTAAATATCTACCATTTAGTTTTATGGTCACTACATGGTGCAGTGGATAGATTTTAGGGCCTAGAGTCCTAAAGATGCATGTTGCTGAGTTCAAATCTTGTCTCAGACACTAGTTGTATAACCCAGGGCAAGTCACTTAACCTTGTTCACCTCAGTTTTCTCATCTGTAAAATATGCTGGAGAAGGAAATCAGAAACCACTTCATTTTCTTTGCCAAGAAAACCCCAAATGGGGTCAGGAAGAGTCAAATATGACTGAAAATGAATCTACAACAACAAAACCATTTAGTTTACCTATATGCAGCTTCTCTAAAACCTATGCCCTGCTTCACTAGTTTATGAGACCACCCTAAACTCAGGATTTCATAGATACACAGTTTGGTTCCATCACTAGCCTCCTTGACAACTGCTCTCACTATGAGACAGCAAAAATTACTCTATACTATTTCATTTATGGCCTATAAAAGTATCCATGTTTAGTTAGTTGGAGAATTTGTGTTCTGTGCTGACTCAACTAGTCTCTGAATCCTTGTCAAGACCAGCTAACGATAGTCTGAATTTGGGAAGAGATCACTCCTTTGGCCATTTTTTCCTTACTTACAGCTAGCTGCTCTGCTAATGACCATCCCTCCAGTTTCTTATCCCATTACATGCCTCAAAAGTCTACTATATCTAGTACAAACCTCAGTTGTACTGGGTGAGTGTCATCACAGAAATGACTGAAGATACAGAATCTGGCTCTTTTAAATCCTATGCCTTCATGTTTCTGTCACCCTCCAAAATTCATAAGTGGCTGGGCTGTCTCTATATCATTTCTGTTCCAGTTTTTTTTTTGGTCTTTATTAATTTGTTTACTTTTAGTTTACAAGATTCATTACGACAATTTCTTGAGTTTCAAATTTTCTCTCCCTCCCCCACCCCCATGGAGGCATACAATCAAGTATAGTATCTGCAAATACTTTCACATCAGGCATTAGTCAGGTTATAAAGAAGGATTGTAATGGATGGAATGAAGAAGGGGAAAGAGGAAACAAGACCAAATTAAAAAATGAAAAAGGTCAGGTAGTTTGCTTCAATCTGGGTTCAATCACAGTTATTTCTCTGGATGTAAACATCTCTCTCCATTATGAGTCTTTTGGGTTTGACTTATGTCTCTGGATTGCTGAGAAGAGTATAGTTTATCAAAGTTGGTCATCACCCATACGTTGTGTCTGTAATTGTGTACAAATTCCTTCTGGCTCTACTCTTCTCACTCAGCATAAGTTCACATAAGCCTCTCCAGGTAAATAGGAAGTCCATCTGCTCCTCATTTCTTATTGCACAATAGTATTCCATAAAATGCATATACCACAACTTGTTCAGCCATTCCCCAATTGATGGGCATCCCCTCAGTTCCCAATTCTTTGCTAACACAAAAAGAGCTGCTATAAATATTTTTGTACATATGGGTCTTTATCTTCCCCTTCTATGATCTCTTTGGGATACAACCCTAGAAGTGGTATTGCTGGGTCAAAGGGTATTTATAGCCCTTTGGGCATAATTCCAGATTGTTTTTCAGAATGGTTGGATCAGTTCCCAACTCCACCAGCAATGCATTGGTGTTCTGATTTGTCCACATCCTCTCCAGCATTTGTCATTTTCCTGTATTGTCATCTTAGCCAATCTGACTGGTGAGATATGGTACCTCAGAGTTGTTTTGATTTGCATTTCTATAATCAATAGTGATTTAGCGCATGTCTTCATGTGCTTATAAATATCTTTAATTTCTTTCTCTGAAAACTGTCTGTTCATATGCTTTGACCATTTATCAATTGGGGAATGACTTGTATTCTTATAGATTTGACTCAATTCTCTGTATATTTTAGAAATGAGTCCTTTATCAGAGACATAGGTTGTAAAAATTCTTTCACAATTTCCCAACTCCCTCTTAATCTTGGTTACTTGGTTACATTGGCTTTGTTTTTACAGAAGCTTTTCAATTTCATGTAATCAAAATTATTCATTTTGCATTTTATAATGCTCCCTAATTATTGTTTAATCATAAAGTCTTTCCGTCTCCACAAATCTGACATATCAGTACCATATTTGTGTCATAAAAAGAATTTCGTAGGACGCCTTCTTCACTGATTTTCCCAAATAGATTGCAGAGTATTGGAATCAATTGTTCTTTAAATGTTTGATAGAATTCACTAGTAAATCCATCTGGCCCTGGAGATTTTTTCCCAAGGAGTTGACTGATGACTTGTTCAATTTCTTTTTCTGAGATGGAGTTATTTAAGTAATTTACTTCCTCTTCAGTTAATCTGGGCAACTAGTATTTTTTTTAACATTCATATATTTCCATAAGATTGTCAAATTTATGTGCATACAATTGGGGAAAATAATTCCTAATTATTGTTTTGATTTCCTCTTCATTGGAGGTAGATTCACCCTTTTCATTTTTGATACTTATAATTTGGTTTTCTTCTTTCTTTTTTTTTTATCATATTGACTAAGGGTCTATCAATTTTATTGGTTTTTTCATAAAACCAGCTCTTAATTTTACTTATTAATTCAATAGTTTTCTTAATTTCAATTTTTTAAAGATCTCTTTTGGTTTTCAATATTTTTAATTTAGTATTTAATTGGGGATTTTGAGTTTGTTATTTTTCTAGGTTTTTCAATTGCATGCCCAATTCATTGACCTCCCCTTTTCTCTAATTTAATCATGTATGCACTCAGGAATATAAAACTTCCCCTAAGAACTGCCTTTAATGCATCCCAAAAATTTTGGCATGGTGTCTCATTATTATCATTGTCTTGAATGAAATTGCTAATTGTTTCTATAATTTCTTATTTGACCCACTCATCCTGTAGGATTAAATTGTTTAATTTCCAATTAGTTTTTTGTCTGTCTTTCCATGGCCTTTTATTGCATATAATTTTTATTGCATCATGATCTGAGAAGGATACATTTAATATTTCTGCCTTACTGCAGAGAATTGTGAGTTTTTTTTTTGCCCTAGAACATGGTTGACTTTTGAGTATGTGCCATAACCCACTGAGAAGAAAGCATATTCCTTTTTATCCCCATTCAGTTTTCTCCAGAGATCTATCATACCTACCCTCTCTAAAATTCTTTTCTCCTCCTTAACTTCTTTCTTGTTTATTTTGAGTTTGAATTTATCAAGTTCAGAGAGGGAGAGATTAAGGTCTCTCACTAGTATAGTTTTGCTATCTGTTTCTTCCTCTAATTCCTTTACCTTCTTTTCTAGGAATTTGGATGCTATACCACTTGGTGCATATATGTTAAGTAATGATATTGCTTCATTCTCGATGGTGCCTTTTAGCAGGATATAGTTTCCTTCCTTATTTCTTAAATTAGATCAATTTTTGCTTTTGCTTCATCTGAGATTAGAATTGCTACCCCTGTTTTTTTTTACTTTAGCTGAGTCATGATATATTTTACTCCAGCCTTTTACCTTTACCCTGTGTGCATCCCTCTGTTTCAGATGTGTTTCTTGTAAACAGCATATTGCAGGATTATGATTTTTAATCCATTCTGCTATCCACCTCCGTTTTATGGGAGAGTTCATTCCATTCACATTTAAAGTTATTATTATTATCTGTTTCTTTCCCTCCATCCTATTCCCTCTCCTGTTAATACTTATATTTTTTCTCTCCTCCCTTACCTCCTTAATAGTTTTCCTTTTGACGACTGCCTCCCTCAGTATTCCCTTATAAACCCCCCTCCCTTTTCCTTCCATTCCCCCTTACTTCTTCCCTCCCTACTAGACACCCCCAACTTTTGTAGCCCTTTCCCCCTCCTACTGCCTGTAGGATATTTTTATACTTAATGAAGTATGATATTTCTTCTTTGCACCAAGAGTGAGAGGAACAAATCTCATGTGAAGCTCCTCACCCTCCCTTCTTTCCCTCTAATATGATACATTTTGCGTCTCTTCTCCATAGAATCCTACGCTTAGCTGGTTGTTATTCCCTTCTTGAACCAGAACCAATGAGGGAAAAGCTCATATAATACTCATCTCCCTCCCTCCCTTTCCTATGCTATATTATTTTTATGCCTCTTTGTGTGGCATAATTTACCCTTTTCCACTTCATTCATTCCTCTTATTCCATTGCAGTCCCTTTGTAACCCTTAATAAGATTTTTTTTTAAATAATCATTTTGTGTATTTTATACTCATACTCATACTCTCTACTTGTCTATAAACAGTTTGTTCTTATTAAATAACAGGGTGTGTGTGTGTGTGTGTGTGTGTGTGTGTGTGTGTTTCCTTTTTTACCTTTCTATGTCACTTTTGCATCTCGTAATTGGAGGTTGAATTTTCCATTGAGCTCTGGCTTTTTCATCAGGAAGGTCTAGAAATCTGTTATATCATTGAATGACCATCTCTTTTCCTGGAAGAATATGCTCAGTCTCACTGGGTATATGATCCTTGGTTGTAACCCGAGCCCTTTGACTTCCAGAAAATTGTATTCCACTGCCTCCTATCTTTCAGTGTAAAGGCAGCCAATTCCTGTGTAATCATCACTGTGGTTCCTAGATGTTTGAATTGTTTCTTTCTGATCACTTGAAGTATTTTCTTTTACCTGGTTGTTCTTGAATTTGACCACAACATTTCGAAGACTTTTCAGTTTGGAATCTCTTTCAGGAAGTGTCTGGTGGATTCTCTCAATTTCTATTTTACCCTCAGGGTCTAGTATCTCAGGGCCATTTTCCTTAATGAGCTCTTGAAGAATGTTGTCCAGGCTCATTTTTTCATCATGATTTTCTTGTAGGCCTATGATTCTCAGATTATCTCTCCTGGATCTGTTTTCCAGATCAGTTATTTTTCCATTGAGATATTGTACCTCTTTTTCTAATTTTTCATGCTTCTTGTTTTGTTTGAGTAATGCTTCATTCCTCATAGAGTTATTGGTTTCAATTTGGTTGATTCTAGTTTTTAGCAAATCATTTTCCTTGATTAGTTTTTGGGGAGCTCCTTTTCCATATCATACACTTTTTTTTTTTTTGGAGCTGTTTTCTTCATTATAATGTTTTCCTAATTCTGCAATTTCGATTTTAAAAGAATTATTCATTTTGTCTTCTATCTCTCTCATTTGGTTTTCAAAGTTCCTTTTGAGCTCATCTAGGAGAGCTTTCTGTGCTTGTGACCCATTCCCTGTTGATGTTTCAGCTGTAGGTGTGGAGTCCACATTGTCTCCCTCTGAGTTTGGCTCCTCTCTCTGAGGGTAGTAGGACTCCAGAGTCTTTGTAGTCTGCTTTCTACCTATTTTGATCCAGGGCCCCAGCCACGCCCTTCCTCTAGGGTTCCCAAGCCTTTACTGTTGAGGGTTTTGCCCTGGGGCAATAGTTATTATGTTTTCAGGGTTGGGGGGGTTGGAGCAGGCAGGGTTCACTCTGCCATCCTGGTCCTTGGAGGTCTGGATACAGCCTTGTATTTTTAATTTCTGGGCTATGAAGTGGTAGTTCCAGGAGTATTTGCTGTCCTGGACAAGGGCCCTGCATTTGGTTCTTACCTTGCTCTTTCCAGTCCCAGTCCATTGGTGATAGGCCTGGTAGTGTTCCTTGTGGTTGGTGGGACGAATTGCCCCCCGAGTTGATCAGGCCTCCTCCCAGCCTGCCTCTGTACCGCCACTGCCTTCCATGCCTGCCTCTGCGTAGCCACTCTCTGTTCCAGTTCCTCAGAAGTTTCTGCATGAGCCAAAGATATAGGACCAATCTCAACTTTAACATGGACTCATGACCCATTTGCTGAGCAAACATAACAACTGCTAAAGAATAAAACTTCATTTAAAAAATAGTCACTTTCCCTTCTATGATCATCTTGTATAGCAAGCTAACATTGTTTTTGAGGTTCCATGAAGAAGATGATATTCCTTTCTAAAATACCAACCCAACTTCAGGGGGCAGAGCCAATATGGTGGAGTAGAAGCAAGACCTTCCTACGGCTCTGGCTTCCACCTTCCCCAATCCATGTAAAAAGGGGACTCTAAACAAACTTTGGAGCTGCAGAACCCACAAAATGACACAGAGTAGCTAACCTGCTGAGGACAGCCCGGCAGGCTGGCAGGAATCAAGCAAAGGGCTCTGGGAGCTGAGCCCAGCCCCACCCAAGGCTTTAGCCCCTGGGCAGGCCTGACCAGAAGCACCTGGAGTGGAGTTCTAGAGAGTGGATCACCAGCAACTGTGGCGGTTTACAGACATATCAACCCATAAATGCCAAAGACAAAGGAAAAGGTCAGTGAAGAATTCTGTTGGAACTGGGGGTGAGCAGAGGCATGGTCCGGCTGCTGCCACTGGAGCAAGAAGTGGCAGAGGAACGGCAGCCATGCAACCACCTCCACATGGCCAATTCAGAACTGCCAGCATGCAGATTGTAGGGTGGCCAAGTGATCATTCAGAGGGTAATCGCTCTTCTTTAACCTGCCCGGATCTGGATCATGGTCTTGGGTGGTGGTCCTAAGGTATGTGACTAGTGAGACAGAGCATGTGGGGTCTGTAGAGACTGCATGCTCCTAATAGCTCCAGCAGCTGTGAAAACCCCAGTGATTTGGGACAAAGGTCTTCCCTCTGGAAGCAGAGTTATACAGTGGCAAAGAGCTCAAAAGTCAAGTAATTAAGTGGCAACATAAGCAAGCAAAGCAAACACAGCAATCCAACTTTAGATTCCTTTTTGGGGGACAAAAAGGATCAAAGCATGGCATGGGAGGAAGTCAACAATGGCAAAAATCCTGCATGAAAAGCTTCCAAGAAAAATAAAAACTGGTTATAGGCCATAGAGGACCTTAAGAAGGATTTTCAAAACCAAATAAGAGAAATGGAGGAAAATTGGGAAGGTAAATGAGAATGATGCAAGAAAATCAATAAAAGAGAGTCAACAACCTGACTGAAGAAAATAACACCTTAAAAAATAGACTAACTCAAATGGCAAAAGAGGCTCAAAAAGCCAATGAGGAGAAGAATGCCTTAAAAAGCCGAATTTGCCAGATGGAAAACAAAATTTCAAAAGCTCACTAAAAGGAAAATATTTCCTTCAGAATTAGAAGAGAGCAAATGGAAGCTAGTGACTTTAGGAGAAATCAAGATACTATTAAACAGATCCAAACAAATGAAAAAAATAGAAGGCAATATGAGGTATCTCATTGGAAAAAGAAAAAAAAAAACACTGACATGGAAAAGAGATCCAGGAGATATAATTTTAAAATTATTGAACTACCTGAAAGCCATGATCAAAAAAAGAACCTAGAAATTATCCTTCAAGAAATTTTCCAGGAAAATTGCCCTGACATTTTAGAGTCAGAGGGCAAAATAGCAATTGAAAGAATTCACTGATCACCTCTTGAAAAAGATCCCATAAAGAAAACTCCTAGGAATATTATAGCCAGGTTCCATAGTTCCCAGATGAAGGAGAAAATATTACAAGCAGCCAAGAAGAAACAATTTGAATATTGTGGAAACACTATCAGGATAACAGAGGTTCTAACAGCATCTACATTAAGGGATCAAAGGGCTTGGAATATGATATTCCGGAGATCAAAGGAGCTAGGATTAAAACCAAAAATCACCTACCCAGCAAAACTTAGTATAATGTTTCAGGGGAAAATGTAGTTATTCAGTGTAATAGAGGACTTTCAAGTGTTCTTGGTGAAAAAAACATAGTTGAATAGAAAATCTGACATTCAAATGCAAGAAGCAAGAAAAGCATGAGAAAGTAAACAGGGAAAAGAAATCATAAGGAACGTATCAAAGTTGAAATATTTACATTCCTACATGGAAAAATGATAATTGTAACTCATAAAACTTTTCTCAGTATGAGAATAGTTGAAGGGAATATATATATATACATATATATATATACACATACACTCACATACATATATGCATATATATGTCTATATAGGAGGGTATATGTGCATATGAATACATTTATGAGTGTGTGTATATATGTGTACAGGTATACACAGACAGAGAGCACAGGATCAATTGTATAGGAAGGGATGATATTTAAAAGGTGAAATTGAGAGGTGAGAGAGGAATATAATGAGAGGAGATGGCGAGAGACAGAATGTGGTAAATTATCTCATATAGAAGAGGCAAGGGAAAACTGTTACAATGGAGGGGAAGAACAGGAAGGCAAAGGAGAGTGGTTCAACCTTAATCTCATTGAATTTCGTTTAGGGAGGGAATGACATACACAGTAAATTGGATATCTTGCCCTATAGGCAAGTAGGGTGTAAGGGGATGAAAAGGGGATGATGGAGGGGAGGGCAGGTTGGGGGGGGGGTAGTTAGAAGCACACACCTTTGAGAACTGACAGGTTAAAGGTAGAGAATAGAACAAGTGGGAGGCAGGATAGGATGGAGGGAAATATAGTCAGTCTTTCACAATATATCGACAATATAATGCTTTGCATAACTATACATGTACATCCTATACTGAATTGCTTATCTTCCCAGTAAGGGTGGGTGAGGAGGGAGGAAGGAAAAGAATATGGAATTCAAAGTTTTAAAATCAAATGTTTATAACATTATTATTGTTATTATTTTTACATGCAACTGGGAAATAAGATATACAGGCACTGGGGTATGGAGATCCATCTTGCCCTATTGTACTGTAACACCAAGGAAAGGCAACTTCCCAAGGTTCAAAATACCAGCATAGGTGCTCTCCATTTTATTCAGTGACCAACCAAGAACAGAGAAGATCAAAACATGACATCATTCCAAATACAGCATTTACTAAATGTGATTAAATAAACTCCAAGGACTACCCCACCCCAGGACCTTCCAATCATTCAATCAATTACAAAGTCCCTGGTCTAAATACTTCTCCACCCCTAGGCTATACCTTGATTTGTCAATCACAGAGCACAAAAAGGTCAAAAGTTCCCCACCCCGGGATCTCAATTGAATCTACCCCAGAGTTACATCAAGTTTAAACACAGCACTTAATACCCAAATGGAGGTCTTTTCTTCATCTTGACAGGAGGCAAGTTCTCAGCAATCTTAGTTCCTGGGGAGACAAGGCTTAGCAAGGCCACAAGATGCATTGCCAGTCCCTTCATTAATTCATCCTCTGTGTGTAGAACAGTCCTAGAACCCCTGAAAACATTAGCAAAACCCTCTCCCAGGATTTCTGTAAACATACAACAAGAAAATCCTTCTTCAGGGCTTCTGAACCAACAGAAAGGTTCCCAGACCCCTGCAACAACAGCACTGCCCTTCACCAGTAGACAGTATTCATTCTGTCTGCAGGACAGTCTCCAGACCCCTGCAACAACAGCACTGTCCTTCACCAGTGGACAGTATTCACTCTCTGTCTGCAGGACAGTCTCAGGGCTTCTTAACCAAAAGCCAGGTTCCAGGACTTCTTCAACAACAGGACTGTCTTTCACCAGTGGACAAATCTGGCAAAACAACATCAAAACAGACAGACAAAGTACCAGCAAAACAGCCATGTCTCCTCAGTCCTTGGCAGCTCAGGGGGCAGGTCTCAAAAGTCCAGGGCGATTCAAAGTGGCCCCAGAAATCCTTCTCAGTCTCTCTCTCCTCCACGAGGTGCTGCTTCCAAAAAGTTCTTCTGCCTCTCTCTTGTCTCTCCAAATCTATTTCACCAGCTCCTTCCAGTTCAGGACTTTCTTTTCACATCAACAAGTCAATCCCACAGGTGGGATTAACAAGCTCTGGGTTTTAACACAATCAATTTGAAAACCAAGCCAGTACAGGGGAATCTTTAATTGCCATTACTATCACAACCATACATGTTTGACTAATTAAAGTAATCTTGTTAACCCATTTTGAGTTGCTTTCCGTTATCAAAGCAGATCCAAGAACCTGTGTTGGCAGCAAACCCTGAGGAGGCTTGGGGTGCTTGCTGCTAGGGGGGGGGTGTTGTTTTGTTTTGGTATAATTAAATGAAGCAGCTTACCTGACACACAGTAGTCACTTAATTAATGCATGTTGAATGAACAAATGAATTAATGACATAATAATCACCTGGTTGTTACAGTAAGTCAGAAAATAATTCCATAAAAGTTAAATTATCATTATTTGTATTTTTTTTAACGGATGTGTTTTTACTTTATTTTTTAATTACATTTTATGTTTACTTTTTAGTTTATATCATTCATTTCCACAAGATTTTGAATTACAAATTTTATCCCTGTCTTTCCCCTACCCACCACCCCCAAACAGCGATCCACTGTATACTACCTCCCCCAATCTGCTCCCTTCTATATCCTCCCCCATCCCCCTTTGGTAGGTGTGATAGTAATGGCAATTAAAGATTCCCCTGTATTGGCTTGGTTTTCAAACTGATTGTGTTAAAACGAAGAGCTTGTTAATCCCACCTGTGGGATGGACTTGTTGATGTGAAAAGAAAGTCCTGAACTGGGAGGAGCTGGTGAAGTAGATTTGGAGAGACAAGAGAGAGGCAGAAGAACTCTTTTTGGAAGCAGCACCTCGTGGAGGCAGAGAGAGAGACTAAGAGAATTGCTGGTGGCCACTTTGAATTGCCCTGGACTTTTGAGACCTGCCCCCTGAGCTGCCAAGGACTGAGGAAACATGGCTGCTTTGCTGGTACTTTGTCTGTCTGTTTTGATGTTGTTTTGCCAGATTTGTCCACTGGTGAAAGACAGTCCTGTTGTTGAAGAAGTCCTGGAACCTGGCTTTTGGTTAAGAAGCCCTGAGACTGTCCTGCAGACAGAGAGTGAATACTGTCCACTGGTGAAGGACAGTGCTGTTGTTGCAGGGGTCTGGAGACTGTCCTGCAGACAGAGTGAATACTGTCCACTGGTGAAGGGCAGTGCTGTTGTTGCAGGGGTCTGGGAAGCTTTCTGTTGGTTCAGAAACCCTGAAGAAGGATTTTCTTGTTGTATGTTTACAGAAATTCTGGGAGAGGGTTTTGCTAATGTTTTCAGGGGTTCTAGGACTGTTCTACAGACAGAGGATGAATTAATGAAGGGACTGGAAATGTATCTTGTGGCCTTGCTAAGCCTTGTCTCCCCAGGAACTAAGATTGCTGAGAACTTGCCTCTTGTCAAGATGAAGAAAAGACCTCCATTTGGGTATTAAGTGCTGTGTTTAAACTTGATGTAACTCTGGGGTAGATTCAATTGAGATCCCGGGATGGGGAACTTTTGACCTTTTTGTGCTCTGTGATTGACAAATCAAGGTACTTTACTTATGTTTGGAAACTAATCTCCATTTGAGAAGAGGGGTTTTGTGGTGGACTAAATGAAGGTATAGCCTAGGGGTGGAGAAGTATTTAGACCAGGGACTTTGTAATTGATTGAATGATTGGAAGGTCCTGGGGTGGGGTAGTCCTTGGAGTTTATTTAATCACATTTAGTAAATGCTGTATTTGGAATGATGTCATGTTTTGATCTTCTCTGTTCTTGGTTGGTCACTGAATAAAATGGAGAGCACCTATGCTGGTATTTTGAACCTTGGGAAGTTGCCTTTCCTTGGCATTACAGTACAATCGTTTACCTCGTTCAGGGGAAAAACGTCAGCACCCAGAACTTCAAAGTATACAGGCAGAATTATCAAGAAGAAACAGATCAAGTAGACAGCTTTCCAAACTGTCCAGCCATTACATCCATAAAAATCAACATCTGGGTTTCAACATCTGTGTTTTTCAAAGCCAGGGAGCTCTGGACAATGGCTTCCCAGAATCCAGATCAAATCACAGAACACTTCTCAAATTGAGCCCCAAAACAAAGCCACAAATCAGGGTTTATATAGCCTTCTCCTGGCTCAGAGAATGTAACAACCTTATTGACTCACTGGCCAATCAAGAAGTATCTACTGAAAAACAAGCCTCCCACCCCAGGCTCCAGGTGCACTTTAGCCTAGGGGCAGGGAAGATCTTCCAAATTTACATTCCCATTACACCCCCCCCCAAACAAAAACAACTGTTGGTCTTCCTAAAGCACTTATACATTATGAGAGAAATAATATATATACAGATAAATAAATTCAAAATATATGAATAGAAAATGGGAAGCATTGTTAACAGTAGAGTAAATAGTAATTATCATCTGGTGATATGAAGAAAAGACTTTTATAGGAGGTGGCCCTTAAGATGAACCTTGAAGAGCCCTAGGGATTCCAAGAGTTAGAGGTAAGGAGAGAAAATATTCAAGGCATGAGGTACTGTTTTGTCAAAGGCATGTAGGTGGGAGATAGAACATCATGTACTTGAAACAATTAAAAAAAACTAAGTTAAAGCTGGAACATAGAATGTGTGTGTCACTGGCTTAAGACTTGTTCTAATGTGAGATAGAGGTAAAACTGGCATAGGTTTTATTTAAATGGGCAAGTTGGAGAAGCAGAAATGACCAAAAGAGAAAGCAGACATGGAGAGGAGATGTACTTGTTAGAGGCACAGAGGAAGTGGAGAAGAGGACTTGAAAGTTCACTCTCAGAGGGAACTATGAGACAAAGCATTCCACCTGTTTTAGGACTCTTTATATTAGGTATGTGGATAGAGTTCACAGATTTGTCTGAGAAGTGGTGGTGTGAACTAAGGGAAACATACTAGCTTTATATGTGAGAACTTTTCACATAATCATGGCTCTGGTAGGCTTGTGGTAACAGATTTTAATTAAGCTCCTTCTCAGGGAGGAAGGGAAGCCAGAGGAACAAGTCAACTCCAGGGGCCACTAAAAGCAATTTCTAGAAGGTTCTTCCATCTTTGTCTTAAGTAATGGGATAGTATATAGAAACCTGGAAAAGTAGACTGGAGACTGATTGTGATAGATTTTTAAGTGTCAAAAAACAGGAGCCAATGTTAACCTAAAAGCAATAGGAAGCTGTTGCTACTTCATGAGGGAAATGATATGGTGAGGTTTGTGTTTTAGGAATCTCATTTTTGCATATATGTGCAAGATGGCTTGAAGAGATAACATAGGTTCATATATTTAGAGTTGGAAAGCCAATCTTGTCCAACCACCTCATTGTGCAAAAAGCCCAAACTGAATCCAAAAGTTTTTTGCTCAAGGTCATACAAATGGCAAGTGAGAGAATTAGAAAGAGAAGAACAGACATGAGGAAATCTAAGAGGTAGAATTGCCCAAGATTTAGCAACTTTCTGAATGCTGTGGTAAGGGCAAGTGAAGACTTCTCATCTGATAATATGAACCTGGGTAACTGGAATGAAAATGAGGTTCTCAATTTAAAAATGATTTTTAAAAATATGAATTACAGAGTTCCTTGCATGATGACCCCTTCTCCTTGAATTATTTATAGAGTCAGTCTGTTATCATAGGGGGTGGAGTGGGAAAATGGCCCTAGAGTCAGTTAAAATTCTGCTTCTTACACTTACTAAGTTATGCAATTATGGGAAAGTTATTTTGATTCTTTAAGCCTCATTTTTTTCTTCTGTAAAATGGAGTATGGTACACCTGTAGTACCAATCTAATAGGATTTTGAACACTAAAAGAAGTAAAATATTTTGTTATTCTTAAAATATCTTATGAATGTGGACTTATCTTTTTTTTTTTTACCAAATTCTTTCTTCAAAATTCTTATAAAACGCATGAGTTTTCTAAATCCCCCAGATCCTTAAAGCAGAGTTCCTTTCAATCAATGATCTTGACTCTATAACTCAACGTTTAAATAAATTAGCCCTAGGATGAAAAGTACATTATTCTCACCACACAATAGTAATATGCTTTTGATGATTTTAGTATAGATTACTCAAGAAAGGATTCACTTTAAAAGTAAATTTACTAATCATGTAGTCTTCAGGAGATAGAATTTTTACATGATTTTAAATGGAACAGTATTTTCATTTTAGATGGAAATTATTTTAATTCAACTTCAACATTTCATAACATTGATGAGTATTCTGAATGTGTAATGACTTTTTCCATGAAATGTTTCTAATTATGGGATATGCCAAACAACCTTTTTTATGTATCTGAATATGTCATTCTATAATGATAGACTGTTTGGGGCTTTGTTAACTTTTTAAAGAAAAAAAAACATTTAATTATAAAATAAGGAACAGCATTTTTTCAACTGATAAGGATTTTGTAAACATGTCTTGCACACTACTTCTACATACATTTTCTTTGTTTGTGTATAGAATTCCTTATTCCTTTCTTTTGATTCATCCCTATAGCACTTCAAAACCTGACTAAACCCTTAACTATTTCAGAACACTTTTTCTGATTAACTCTATTCCACTCTGATCAGTCTTATCCTTTCCATTCCAGTTCCTAACTCCCCCATCCCCAGCACTTAGGAACACATTTATACTGAAGGTAAAATCCTATTACATTGCACTCCATGTGACAGGCAGTTTGCTTGGTTAAAATGGAATTTATTTGCAATGACTACATTGCTGAAAAATCACATTTCTATTTTTTAGAAAATCAATGCCCAGTGACAGTCATAGTTTAAATTAACCAGTGAATAGTAGAGATCTTAACACCATAGACAAGTATTGGCAATTTGTTTAAACTTAAATAAGAATAGCTAGCATTTATATGGCACCTACTATGTGCAGATACTGTGCTAAACACTTTTTAAATATTGTCTAATCAGACCTCACAACAATCTTGGGAGGTCGGTGGCATTAGATTCTATTATTATCCCCATCTTAGGGCTGAGGAAATTGAGACAGGCAGAAGTTAAATGACTTACCCTGGGTCATGCAGGTAGTAATTTTATGAGGCTGGATTTGAATTCAGGTTTTCTTGACTCCAGGCCCAGCCATCGATACAATGTCCCACCTAGCTTCTTAGATTAAATGCTATTACCAAAGTCAAGGAAAACCTGGACCAGCTAGTGAGTCATGAGGCATTATTAAGGGTGAAAATAGAAAGAGGGGAAGCAAAATATTAGTTAGAGGTGGGCAGGAAGAAGACAAAAGGAGAAAGATCTCTATGTGGTAGGCCATAGTAGAATGCAACTCTTCCAGTTGCATCTTGTTGATTTTCCCTTGTGTGTTGCACTCTATAAATGTTCTCACTTGAGATATTTCAGATAGGAATGGCTTATGAATATTAATAAAATGATACCATTGAATATGGCAAGAAATTGTGATACCTCTTTCGTATTTCTCCTTATTTTTCCCTCCCCTTCTTTAGGTGTTAACTTTCATAAGTAATATTGTTTTCCCCTGTAAATAGCACACAGTAGTGTCTTGTTAGGGTAGAGGATGGAGAAAACTTTTCATGTACTTCAGAGAGAATTTCTCACAAGAACACAAAAGTCCTAATATTGTGGGCTAATACTAAATCAGTTAGGCATTAATTATAGTAGAAATAGCACAGAAGTAGGGCTGAGGGTTGCCACTGATTAGCTTGGACAATTGTAGTTAAGTGATTTAATCTGCTAGGTAAGTCCATTTCCTCTTCTGTAAAACAGGGATAATAACACTCATACTACTACCTTACCAACATACCTCACAGGGCACCTGTGAGAAAAATCCTTAACCATAAAACCTGTCTGTGATGGACCCTTTGCCTTCTTCTCTTTCCCTCTCTCTTAGCCCTAGGCCCAGAACCTGTCTGGGAGGTCTGACTGCTCATATGACTTAGACGATATTGTTTCACCAACTCTATTCCTTCCACTAAGATAGAAGACCACCAGGCTTACCACTTGCCCTACCCTGCAGCCTCATAGCATTAATAGGTGATAGAAACTAAGGACCCCTTCCCATTTGCACCACTGATATACCATTAAAACTTCTATGTCCTTCCATCTACCCTCTGATTGTACTTTCTTGAAGGTGGTATCTTCTCCAGTTGAAGTATAGCCTTAAAAGCAGGAAGGTCCCAATTTTTATATTTGTCATAATTTATACCTAATATGACAGTGTTTGTCATAGGTGTTTAATAAATGTTTTTCATGCATCCAATGATATTTAAATGTGAACTATTCAAATGGTCCCTTTGTTCTAGTGGAGTAATTACTTTTATTATCACTTTGCAAAAATTTTCATCTGCTTAGGGTTAGTTGAAGTACAAACATATCCTAAAAGCTGTCTGGTAAAATCATGATTTCAAGTACTAGTTATCTGTGGTAGGATTGAGTGGCATTTGCCTTCATTTTAGAAAAACTTCTTACCTACCCAGGTAGCTGATGGAAAAGTGCTACCCTATTGATTATCTAATAAGAGATTATGTAATAGGAAAATGTAGTTAATGTCTTATGGATTTGATCCAGTCAGATTTTACTTTTATAGTTTTTTTATTTCCTACATAAAATCCATTGACTGAAATATGATATGGAAAAAGAAGACCATTTCAAAGAGTTGTAATGGGAAAGAAAAAAAAAAGATAATGTTGAGTTTCAGTTAGAGCAGGTATTAGCAAAAAAGGAAATGCTACAGTACTATTCTTATGTATATTAGGGTAGCAATGAGAAAGGAATTACCTTATACAAATGTAAGGACATGACCTAAAGGAGTATGGTAAAGGCAGGATAAAAGTACAGGACAGCAGTATTGGCCTGTTGACAGACTGTCGACTAATAGACACTATTATATATATGTGTGTGTGTGTATATGTATATACATATATATATATATATATGTATATATATATATATAATAGACACTACTAATAGAACTAACTGTGGTTAGTTCTTAACCCCATGGAGCATGAAGGAAGTGTGGTGATAGTTCTACTTTTTTTTTCTTCCTTTATCCTTTTTTTTCAGGCATTTCTTCTCCAGGTCCATGATTTGTACTCCTGGGCCCATGGAGCTATTAGTTGTAACAAAATTTTAGATGATTCAAGTAATGCTATTATTATTGCCTCTTCTACTACCATTCCAGATATAACTAAGAATCATGCTTGTCGACCTAACAGATCCAAAACCTACTTTTGCTGTTGTACTGGGGGCAGGTAGGTGGTGCAGTAGTTAGAGCACCAGGCCTGGAGTCTGGAAGACTCATCTTCCTGAATTCAAATCTTACATCAGACACTTACTAGCTTTGTGACCTTCGGGAAGTCACTCAACCCTGTTTACCTCAGTTCCTCATATGTAAAATGAGTTAGAGAAGGAAATGGCAAGCCACTCCAGCATACTGGTCGAGAAGAACCAAAATGGAGTAACAAAGTGTCATACATGACTGAAATGACTAAACAACAACAATTACTTCTAGCTAGTTTAACATCAGTGCAAGGGCCTACAGGTAATCTAGGTATACTGACCTGAAGAAACTATGAAAAAAACAAAGTTCTTTCCTGTAATAAAGTATGATTTTTTTTTCAAAACAATCTAAGTGCTTGTTATGTACTGAAATCAATCATCCATTAACATTTTACCATTCTCACAATGTTCCAACAGTCTGCACCCTCCTATTGTGCTGCTGTGCTTCACTAATTACTTGTATATTTCCATTATCATACCTAATTTTATATCTCCATTAATCTCTCAGGTTTGTACATATCTATTAATCTTTTTAAAGACCTTCATTTATTTTTTTCTTCACAGTGTAAAAAAAATATTTAAACTTGCACAACTGTATGAGAAGTTTTTTCTCCTATGCAGAAATTCTCCCTTTTGGCCATAAGTAATAAAGCTATGCTTTGATTATGCTATGAATTGCTATATTCTAACTTATTTTTTGACAGCACAAGATAAATTATTTTCCCCTCTTTCCTCTCCTCTCCCCTCTTTTCCTCATCTCTCCTTTGTCTCCCCCCTCCCATATGGATGCTTCTGCCTCCACTGGTATATACCTACTCAAAGCATTCCACATGTTTCAGGATCTATTTATCAGATGGTGGACAAGCTTCCAAACCAGTAGAGCATTCTAACTCATATGATTTGTAAGATCAACAGGACTAAGGTTTCATTTACTAGAATTCACTTGTTCTTTTCTGGTTCAACCTCCCTTAGCAATATTTTGGCTCTAGTCTTCTAAGTTGAACTGGAAGGAGGAGTTAACTACTCTTTCTCTTTAGTCTTCATAACCATTGTTCTGTGTGTTACATTTTTACAACTTTACTTGTCTCAACATAGAAGAGCTCTTCTAGAAGACATCTTAATATCAAGTATATTTAATCTTCCAACACCCTTCCCTCTAATATTCTACAAATGTATTAATATTCAAAATTTACATAACCTTTCATTTCCTTGTGTATTCACTTGACAACAAGTCAGCAGTTTGCTGATGGAGGCCCTTTATACATCATTCAGATTCTTTTTCCAACAAGTGATTCACACTAGTAGGGCTTCTGTTTGAAATTACTTTCAACAACCAAAACCTTTTCTTTCACCAATATTCCATTTCTCAAAAATATTTTAGTTATATATGTCAGGATTTAGTTGTTATAATTGTATGCACTATATTTTTCTCAGGCAGCTAGGTGGTGCAATGGAAAGAGTCCAGGCCTAGACTCAGGAAGACTCGTCTTTGTAAATTCAAATATGGCCTCAGACACTTACTAGCTGTATGACTCTGGGCAAGTAATTTATCCCTGTTTGCCTCAGTTTCTTCCCCTGTAAAACGAGCTGGAGACAGAAATAGCAAACCACTGCCTTGTCTTTGCCAAGAAAACCTCAAATGAGGTCATGAAGAGTTGATATGAAGAAAAGATATGACTGAACAATAATTATATTCTCATAAATATTCTTTCTTCTAGATTTGGACTAATTTTGATATTTTGTTTTAAACAAATAGGTAGTCTGATTTTACATAGGCAGCTGCTTCAAAAACGACTCACACATTTGTCCCAAGTCATTTCCCTTCTATTAAAATGTAATCAATTTCACTTTGGGGGTGCATGTGTCTGTTTTATTATTTGATACTAGCTATGATCAGAGTAGAATACTTCTTTACTTGGAAGTATTAATGACATATTGATATAAAGCTTCTTTGCTGCATACAATTCTATTCATTTCTCTAGTTCCTTATTCCTGATCCAGACTTTCCAATGTATTTTTAGCATGCTAACTTTCTCTCATATTTGCATTGAAGTCACTAAATATCAAAGTATATGGAAACAAAGCAAAGTAGAATTATTCAAAGACTTTGATTTGATTATAAACTGAAAAGAGGGTCAAGCAAAAAATAAAATGAATAATTCTTAATACACCTGCCTTTCAGATGCTTATGATCTAGCTACATGTGAATAAATGCTTGTCAGCCCTGCATATGTTGTTATTATTTTTTTTCTGTATTGTAAGATTCTGGATGATAACAGTCAAAATGATTACCAGCTTTTTTTTTTTTTTTCAGTAGCTCTCAGCATGTCTATTGACATTTGCATAGAATTTTCTTTGGCACTTATTTTTGAGGAAAGAGTTACTGCTAAGTATATTGTTGACCTTGTCTTTATGGAAATATGTGTATAATTGTGGGACTGTTGTGACCTAGCAGCACATTTTTTCCATCTTTTATTTGAGTTACATGAGGGTGTTGGATAAAATGATCTCTTAACCTTCCTTGCAGCACTAAATTATAAGATCCCATGACCCTGCAAGTGGCAATTTTCTGCTTAAAAGTTACATTTTTTTCCCTGGATAATCTAGGAAAAACAAAGACTATAGTACCATCTTACAACTTTTCAGTCTTTTTTTTCCCATAATTTGAAGGGAAAATTCCCAAACCTTTACCCATGCCCAGATAAAACATTTTTTGAAATGTCAAATGTGTATTCAGTAGCAGCTGTTTTGGGATCATGCATTTAGCTCTTGGGAGGTTTGTGTTTTCCTGATATATATTAAGCATTTAGCTAGTAAGTCACAGAGGAACTGAAAATGATTAAGGAACTATAAACTTTAGGAATCACTATGAATACTCCCAAAATAAACCTATTTATAAGGACATAACTAACGGTAATCTTATGTTTGCTCATAATTGTATTTGAAGCCTTGCAGATTTGTTCCTATAGGAACTTGCAAACTATGATCTACGTCCAAATCTTGATTCTGTCACTATTTGCATGTTTTATTTTAACATAGGGATGATCTAAATTCATAAGTAAATGAAAGCAAAACCTCACTAAATAATATGTAAGTTTATGGTCCTTTATTTGTAGGAGAATCTAGTATCCTTGCTTTTCAGAGGAAGACAGAGCAGAAGGGGAAAAGGAGAAATTTAGAGTTCTTTTAGTGAATACATGTATATATCCTTGCTCTTTTTCTCCCCTATTCTTAACTCATATTTTGAAGATGTTTTACTTATTAATTACATATTTTCAGATATAATTACTCTCAGGCAGCTAGGTGGCCCAGTATACCATGCATGTGACTTGGAGTTAGGAAAACAAGTTGGATTCCATTATCAAATACATACTGGAATGTAACCCTGAACAAATCACTTAAGCACTCTTAACCTGTATGTATGTATGTATGTATGTATGTATGTATAGTATGTATGATAGTACAGACTTCATAGGTTATTGTGGGGATCAGCACAACATATGTAAAGCACTTTGCAAATCCTAAAGTGATATATAAATGCTAGTTCTTATAATTACTGGTTCCCACTCATAATATTTCTCTCTCTGTCTCTGTCTCTCTCTCTGTCTCTCTCCTTCCCTCATTATATATGTGGTAAATTCATATACCTGAACAAATATATTCATAATGTTGTTATGTGTATATATGTGTCTAGTTAGTAAGATAAGTTTTTCTTTTAACAACCAAATTATATTTAAATAAGAAACAATGGCTAAATACAAAATATGACTGTACTCACATATATGTGTATATATACACATATGTATACATATACACATTTATACACATACAGACTCATCTAATATTGCCGATTTGAAAATATGTAATCATATATCAATAGGAAAAATAATTCTGACTTAGATCCATTATTGGATACTTTTCAATAAATGATGAAATGAGTAAAGTCATAAGAAAAGTGGAAATGGGAATCCAACTACCTATTAAATATTTCAGGTGGAAATTGTTCTTCTGGGAAAAGTATATCCAGTGAACCAGTAGCTAGGTTGCTAGTCGGGAATCACTGTTTCATTTGGAGTCTGGATAAGAACATAGGTATAAACATTTAGATGATCCACAACTAATTATTTTGTACAGAACAAAATAATTATGTTTAAATGTAAAGTTTTGATAGAATATCAAGACAATATTCTACCTTTGAGATATGTTAAATTTTGATTAAATCTGCCATAACCAGTAACACCATTTTTAGGACATAATGTTGAAGTTGAAGAATGATCATCTTTTCTTCTACATGATAATTAAACTAAATAGTGGACTAATTTGTGTGATATATGTGAGAACGAGAGTGAGAGAGAAACAGAGAGACAGAGAAATATGCATAGAAATGGTGATATGTTGACATAGAATTTGTCTTTAAGTATTTTACAGGTTATATAAGCCATCTCTAACTCACTTCTCTCTAACTTATATTTGCTATTAAAGCTAGATTTTTCCTTAAATATAATAATGTTCTAAACCACTGCTCAAAAATCTTCTCTGATTTCTTCTATACCTAGTAAAGTTTCATTTCTTAGCCTTCCCTTCCAGTATCTCTGCAATCTGTCCCCAGTCTTATCTTTCTCAGCCTAGTTGGTATTATACCTCTTTCACTGTTCTTGCCTAGTTGAATCCATCATTATTTCATGAATGATCCCCACCATGTATGGCCTCCTGGACTTTGTACCCTATGCCTAAAATGCCCTACTCCTGTGAAATGAAATGTCACTTGCTATATTATACAAATGTTGTGTCTTTCATGAACCCTTCCCCTACCTCCTCAACCTCCTTCTAGTACCCTCTTTCTTTTCTAATTGTATATATCTTTTACACTCATGATGATATTTTTCTTTTTAGACTTGTTTCTAAGTCCAGTTCACAACAAAATATTATGCTTTGAGAGGGCAGGGTTCTTTGGGTTATTTTTTTTGTCTGTTCTATGTAGGGTCATGGTGTTTTCCAATAGCAGTTGATTCACAAAGATAGATTTTCATAAATATGAATGCAGATTTATATAATAACTTTTGTGTCACAGGCTTTCACTTCAAAGTAAGGGTTTATATATACTTTTGACATGATTTTATGTAACTGGCCTTTTTCCTGATCTGACAAATAGTATCTAAGAATCTCACTTTGTGATGTTTTGTCATGTGTGTTATGAACAACTGTTCTTATAAGCACATGGTTCACAAAAGTCCAAGGGAGAATTTTTTTAAATAAAACTTATATCAGAGCTCAGGAAACAACAAAAACAAAGTATACCATGATGAACAGCACTTTCATTGGAGACCTATTTAATAACATTCCTGTACCAGATAAGCTTTCCAGGGAGTGCGTCCATTTGAAGGTCTAAAGTAGAACATTCTTCTTATAATTCTGCTAAGCTCCTATCATGTGGCAGTGGTACTGCTCCCTGTTAGGGTGCCTCCTGGGGCTCTGTTTAAAGTAGCTCTCAAGTCCTTTGCTAGAGAAAACCATCTGTGTATCATCATTTCACGCCAGAGCATCCCTGGTTTGTCAGTAGATTCAATTCTCCCTGTTGCAGCTCAAATGAAATCCTGCCAAGATAGTTTCACTCTAAAGCATCCCTTATGCCTCTGCTTTATCCTAACCTGTGACTTCTTCAAAGTTTGCCAAAGAATAGGAATATATTTGTCTGCAGGTGAATCTTAGTCACTGACTACAGGTCTAGGCATATAGTCTTCAAAGTGTAATTATCCTGTCTTCCTCTGACTGCTAATATGTTATATCTGTCAACAGAATGAACATTAACCATTGATCTGGAAGTATAACAAAGTATTACAGCATTTCTCTAAATGATTATGAATTCCCATAAAGTATTCTTTTGGAGAGTTGTGTAGAGTTCAAGTTCTGCTAAGCTAAAGCTAAGAGTTTTTAACTTTGTGTGTGTGTGTGTGTGTGTGTGTGTGTGTGTGTGTGAGAGAGAGAGAGAGAGAGAGAGAGAGAGAGAGACAGACAGACAGACAGACAGACAGACAGAGAGAAAGAGAGAGAGAGAGATGGATCTATTTTGTAGTAGAGTAAAACCTGTAGACCTTCTCAAGATATAATTTTAAATGCCTAAAATAAAATATGAAGGGTTGTATAAAAAAACTAATTATATTGTAATATAGTTTCATTTTTTTTAAGTCCATGGACCCTAGGTTAAGAATCCCTGCTTAAGCTACTATGAACCTTCATCCCTAAAGTAGAGGGAATTGGTAGTATGACACTGTGCATTCCTTGAAAAAAAACAGATTAAAAAAAAACAATACTTGCTGTTATAAAATATGTAAAGGGGAAACTTGAGAAAAATATAGAGAAAGAGAGAAAAATTACAAAAGGTTATAGATATGTCCAGAAAAAGTTAATAAAAGAAAAAAAGGAGGTTTGAGTGAATGAAATAAAAACTTTACTTTGTCATCAGTTAGTCAATTAAAATTTATTAAGTGCTTACTACATACCAGTCATTGTACTAAGTGTTGGGGATACAATGAAAGATAAAAGAGAGTACCTGCCTTCAAGGAGATAACTGTATAATGGGGAAGACAAAATGCAAACAATTATATAGTAAAAACTATATTCAAGATAAATTAAATAATCAACAGAAAGAAGGCACTAGAATCAAGAGAGATCAGGAAAGTCTTCCTGTACAAGGCACTGTTTAGAACAGTTTTACAAATATCACCACATTTTATCCTTGCAACGAACCTAGATGGTAGGTGCTTTTATTATTATTATTATTATTATTATTATATCATTGCCATTTTAGAGTTCAGAATATTGAGGTAAGCAGAGGTGGCTAAGTTACTTTCCCAGGGTCACACAATAAGTATTGGAAGCAGTATTTGAACTCAGGTCTTCCTGACTCTGGGTACAGTACTTTATCCACTGTGCCACAAGCTATCTCTGATCCAGCAGAGTATGCTGAGAGCAATCATGCAGATGGGAAAAGAACCGGGAAAGAGTAGCATTGTGAAAACCTGTAGAGAAGAGATTACCAAGGAAAGAGAGTGACTGGCAATGTCTTTCTGAAGTGAAATTAGGAAGGATGAGGATTGAAAAAGGGTACTGTTGCCATACTGTTCTTCCTGGTCTTACAGTTTCTACGGGGTGCTGCTCTGCTCGATGCATATGGCAGTACATGCTGACATAGCTTCTGAGTGATCCACTTGCTGATTCATCTGAAAACTGACTCTCTTGCTCAAGAAAAGAATTGATGCTATTAAACTTTGTCAGCTTAAAAACATGTTGGTTTAAAAACCCATTCTCATTTCTTGCTTTTTTTATTTTTCAAAAATTCAGAAGCACTTTCCTGAGAACTAGCAACATTTTTCTTCTTGCGTTTTCTTGCTTTCTTCCCAAGAACCTTGGCTACTATGTCCCATGGAGGCACTTAACCAAGCTATTATTTAAAACAAAAACAGGGCTCTCCCAGCCAGCTAATGTCCTTAAACATAACCTTTCCTTTGAAGTATGTGCTCTAAGGGTGTGGGTTCCTTCATAAGAGACCTTGCCCTAGCTTACAATTAGTACCATTTTTAATCGCTGAGGGCTAGACTCTAATGCAGACAATTTGGTTTTGGCCAGCATTTACCAAACAGTTTTGGTTTTCCCAGTTTTATACCCTGATTCTCTTCCATTCCCTCATTTGAATGCATGGTTAAAGAAACAAACATAAACACATGCTTAGCTCAGGGGACCAGATCTTTGTTTCTTTTACCAGGCTAACCTTATTCCTGGCCTTTTTTTCATGTAGATATATCCAGCTGAAAGATTCAGAGAGATTTGGGGACACACCTTAGTATTTTATTTTGTCCTGATTTTACTATTTATAATTCTTTTGCTAAGCATCATATCTAGGGAACATATATTTGAGGCTTCAAGTGGATTTTCTGTTCTCTTGGGTCATTAAATCTTTTAACATTTTACTCAATTTATCTGATAACACAGAAGTACATTTTAATATGAACTTAAATGGCTTGGTATGTTCAATTTTAGATTTTTTAAAAAGAAATGAATAGGGAAAATTCAGCATTTTTAGTTTGCACATGAGGAATCTGAGGCTCAGATTTTTGAGGCTCTTGTCATTTACATAATTCCCACATGCATTTTCTCCTCATTGAACAACAAAGCACAAAATACTATGGGAATACAGTTCTAATTAAGGAATACAAGGAATCAAAATCAAAACTGACTTATTGAAATTATATATCATCCCTAGAGAACAGCTGCAGTGAAAGATTTAGGGAAGGGGTAGTGTATTTTTTTTTAAAATTGCATTGAATTGCCTTGTTTAAAAAGTTTGATTTTGTGTTCCTGCCCTTCCTCCAAAAATAGGCTGTTATAGCTGAAATTTCCTGCAAGCCTTTCTTTGTATGTTGAAACTAACTAGTGTTGGTATAAATCCAAACTTCGAGCAGTATTTTTGATAAGGTGCCTATCTTCATATGTCTATAATTCAAATCTTTTAAACTGATGTATACAATGTTCATATTTTAAGGATTTTGTGAATATTAATGACATTTTCCTTCATTAGAGTATCAAGGAAACTCAATTTCTTGAAGGCTAGGATAGCAGAACCCAAACTTTGGAAAGATGTGCATTTCAGATTCTCTCCATCATCCAGCCTAGTTCAACAAGCCTAGAGGTTCTTCACTAGGAAGATTTTATTTTTATTTATTTATTTCTTGTCCATAACAACTAACAAAAAAAATAATGTACTAAATCCCATACATGCTGCTGTCCATATCAGTAAAGGCAATACCTATACTTAAGAAACCAAAGACCCTTGAAATTCCAAAGGAATTATATTTTATCAACCACTTATAATTCACCTTTTGAAACTTTACAGCTTATAACCTTTTAAATATTTTGGAAGATGTGGTTTCAGCAAGATAATTCATTATAAATGGAAAACAGCAAATGGATTTGTGCTTATGATTAGTCTTTTTTATCTAGTCCCTTTAATATTAGTGCAGAAAGCATGTAAATTAGTCAGAAGACTTACTTGTTAGTGTATGGAGCCACTATATAAATAACATAATGCAATCTTGTGTACATGTACTTGTACATGTATGTCTTACAGCTGTTATTTCAAGAAACCAAGAAGGGCCAGGAGAGATGGGGAAAGCAGTGCAGATTCCTAAAGATGACCAGGAGAAAATGAAAGAGCTGTTTAAAATCAACCAGTTTAACCTTATGGCCAGTGATTTGATTGCACTTAACAGAAGTCTCCCAGATGTAAGATTAGAAGGGTAAGTTGAAAATTGTTTGAGAACCTTATCTATTTAATGCTCAAAAAATCACAGACTAGTTTAATGTCTGAGAAAATATTACAGTCAAGAGTTAATGCCATTTCATTTTCAGAATTTCTTTCATAATAGCTCTGAAACTTATAATGGAAATACTTGGTGTGAAGCATATACATTTGATAAAAGTAGATTGTAGTTACACTGGCCCTGCAAAATATGTGATTTGCAAAAATCTCAGACTGCACTGGTTTAGAAGACTTTCATGGGCCCTTTGTACTTTGTTTTGTCTAGTTTTGCTTTATGGTAAGCAGAATGCTTGTTCTGAAAAATTTTTGTCAGCATAGGAAAATCTCTTTCCTTTTGCTATGAAGAATAATCAGCTTAGCTACTCCAATATAGGAATAACCTATGACCTGTGATTTTATATGCTTTTTTTATTTCTGTTTATTATTGCTACCAGTAACTGGCTAAGCAATTTGCCCAGCTATCTATAATGAGAACACTCAGTTATCAGGCAGTAGTGCGGGAAGTATGTACGTGGAACTAATAATTTTACATGAAAAATGCAGCTAGAAAATTAAAATTGTGTTTGATTAATTGGAATCTTTTTTTCTAGATAGCAGAATATATTGTGAAATGAGCATAGTAAAAACTGTAATATTTAATACCACTGTTTTCATCATTGGAAAAATATGAAAACTCAAACATCAGAGAGAATATCCAAAAGCTCTAGCAAAAAAAAAAAAACAACAGAAAATTTAGATGAATTTTAATATGTTGTTTTTATTTTATGATTATTATAAAGTATATAATTTTATCTGCTATTTATTAGTCCATGCTAATAATTATACATTTATATGCATTTTGTGTGTATGAAGAAAATGTAAATGTGTGATATGTAATTTATAAGTGTAAATGTCTGCAAATGTAATTCCTATGGGTAGAGAGGTTCAAGCAAGAAATTTTCTCTACCAATTCAGATCAGCAGATGCTGTACAACTTGAAATGTTAGAGGTTTTCTGGGGGGGGGGGTGCTGAAAGTTAAGGGAAAGCCAGGTTATATCAGAACTGGACATGAACCCATTCTGAATATAAGGAAAGTCCTTTCATCCCTCATACCACATTGCATCACACAAGCAATTTTATTATAACTTAAATTGAAACTGATTTTCTTCAAATAGAAAATATTTCTTCAAAATTAAAAAAAATTCTTCAAATAGCTTGCTATCTATACTGAATGGAGAAAGGCAGAACATATTAAGATTTTAAATTTTGAGTTAGAAGGAATCTTCTAACTAAGTCAAGTAAAGTAAACAGAGCCAAGAAAACAATATATGCATGACAACCACAATACAAATTGAAAAAATAAGCACAAAATTATCTAAAGTGAATGTTGCAAAATTACAACAAACAAGTATGGCTCTGAGGGGGAGATTTGAGATGACACCTCTACCCCAATTTGTAGAAGCTGGAAGACGTGGAAGGTCTAACAGTTTTGTACATTGCACATATTTGAGACTTTTTCAATATATTGTTCATTTTAGTGATTTCTTCAGCCACTTTCACCCCTCCTCCTCCTCATCTTCCTCCCCCCCTTCTCCTCCTACCACTTCTTTTTCTTCTTCCCCTTCCTCTTCCTCCTTCTCTTTCCCCTTCACTCCTTCTAATCCTCCCTCTCTCCCTTCTTTCCTTTATTCCTTCCTTTTGTCCTTCCTCCCTTTCTTCCTTCTTTCCTTCATTTTTATAAAATTATTTCTTGTTATATGAAATAGGTCTCTATTTGGGATAGAAGTGATATTGGGAGAAATTTTAGTAATAGAGAAAAAACACAAACCAATTATATCAACAAAATTTTTATGAAAAGTCTAAAGATTAAGAAATGTTAGAGCATTAAATGGATATATGTGAAAAGAGATGCAATATGTTTCTTTTAAAAAGTTAAAGGACGTGCATTGCCAGGAATGATATCCGTTTTATTTCTTTCATAAAAATAGAACTCTTCTTTGGATGAATTGTTTCTTCTTCTAGATTGTAGCTTGTGTTTTTTGTTTTGTTTTTCTCTAGATCTATGATTTCAGGTAATGTCCCTGTTCTGGATAGACACTTTTCATTGCTACAGATCAGTATCTTGTTTATAACTTAGAGTCTCAGAGAACTGCATGCAATGCTGAGAGTTTAAGTGATTTTGTTGTCTGTTACATAGTTAGTATGTGTCAGAAGCAACATTTAAATTTACTATTAACAATTTTCTTTTAAGGGTAAAATGTCAGATGAGAAATTACCACAAAGAAAGTCATGTTAAAAGTTATAAAATTTTGGTAGCCAACTATTTCATTTTTAATGAAAGATTTTAAAAGACTAAGTACTTTTTAATGAAATTAAAATTTGAAAGCATTATAAATTTAAACTTTAAAAGTATTTTAAGAAAGCTTGGGTTAAAAACCAGCAATTAATATAATACTGGAAACCACCATATTCATATTCACTCTTTGGCCCTACACTTTTGTTATCTTTGGAACACAATGGTGCTTCAGGGAGAAACATAATTAAATACTTGTTCATTTTGTGTGGGTTGACAGCACAGGGTTACTAACATTTCAAAAATATGAAACCCCAGTCAAGACACTGAAATAAATTTTAAAATTTAGATTAGTTTTACTAGTAACAAATAAATGTTTTCTTATTAAAATCAACGAGTGACTAGGCACAAATGTAACAGCAATACACCTGGATGGTATACTGAAATATTATTCTGTTCAGACAAATTAAAATGTATTTTGCTTTGCTTGCTTGCTCATGTAAATATTGTGATATGTTCCTCTTGGTTTAATGTTCAAAATCTAGAAAATAATCCTTTCTCTCCTTGGCATTGCTCAGAGAAAGAAAATTTTAATTTCCATGTTTTAAGATAGATGTGGAGAAAATAAAGCACATATGGAGATGAGTAAGATAAAAGGAATAAAAAAAATGCTGGGATTAATATATTCCTAGGGAAAGATAACTATGGAGACTCGTGTGCTTTATTTTTCACAATGTCCAAAAACATAATTCATTGTGCCATCAAGGGATTTTATCTTCAAACATGATTTAATTGGATATTTAACTGAATTTATCATATAAGTCAGATGTTTTAACAGCACATTTTGATCTTAATTGCTACCTTTAAATATTTGAAGAGATATTAGAAGAAAGGCTCCAATTTGTTTATCACTATATTTTCTGAGAGAAGAACATAGGGAAGAAGCAAATTTCACATCGTGAAATAACAGAACAAACAAGAAAGCCAGGTTATAGAATTGCCAGGCTTAGAAGCATCAAAAATTTCTAATGAAATAATTATATTCTTTGATTATTTTGAGTATAACCCTGAGTAGAAACTGGGGGCTAGCTTATACAGCCTCTAAAGGTCATCTTCTTCTGCTGTTGCTATTTAATCACTTTTCAGTTGTGTCCACCTCTTTGTGACCCCATTTGGAGTTTTCTTGGCAGAGATAATAGTGTAGTTTGCTATTATCTTCTCTAACTCATTTTACAAATTAGAAAACTGAGTCAAATGGGATTAAGTGATTTACCCAGAGTCACATAGCTAGAAAGTGTCTGAGACCAGATCTGACCTCAGGAAGACAGGTCTTCTCAATGTCCCAGGTCTCTACTTACCGCATTACCTAGCTGCCCTGGATCTTTTTTCTATAGTTATATATCAAATATTCTACTAAATACTTGAAAGGCTTGGTGACTAACTGAAAATTAGTGGCAATGAGCAAGACATATATGTGAGACATTTTGAATCTGAGGTAGTAATGAGATTGGATTAAAAATATTAAGTGGTAATTTGGAAATATGGAATTCGTACTTAGTACGAGGTCAGTTTTAGTGACATAAACATAAGGCAACAAATCCATGAGAATGAATTATGTTTCTAAGCCAGAGAGAAAGTATAGAAAGAGAAAAGAAGGTTGAGACCTGAGCCTTGGGAAATTCCTCATTGGGGACAGGAAGAAGAATCATAGTTCAATGATTTTATGATAGTAAAATTATTGCAGTCATACCTTCTATGTCAACCTATAACAAGAAAATCCTTTGAGAAAGAGAGCCAATCAGAAAATATATAGGCAATGCCTATCATTCAGCTTGCCCTTTGCATGTCATCCAGAGAAGTTTTATTAAAGGCAAAAAATAAAAGAAACATGGGGTGGGGGAGGAGGAGGGAAGGGAGGAGAAAAGGCACAATCAATTTTTGATTATTTTCCTGGTTATATTTAGTGATTCCAAGGATACAAGTAATAGAATGATAAATAGTTTCTGCATTCAAAGAGCTTATATTTTAGGAAAATATAAACCATTCACAGATAAAAAAAAATAGAGAATATGCAGAAAACCAATTCACAGTGATAATGGGCTCTAGTAACTAGGGGAATAAGGAAAGTTCTCTTAAGGGAAGTAGTCCTTGAGCTAGGCCTGGAAAGGAGCTATGCACTCCAAGAGGTAGAGATGAAGACAGAGGATATTCCAGGAATGTGAAATAACCTATGCAAAAGTAATAGGTGGTAGGTGTCAGTCATAGGTAAGGTACAGCAAATATGCCAATGTGCTGGAAATTTTCCCAGGAATAAGAGCTATTTAAAAGTGGACTAGTTTGCCTCTGGATTTAGCAAGTTCTCAACTGAAGCCTTAAGCAGAGGCTAGATAGTTACTATCAAGTGTGTTTTAGGGGACATTCTTCTTCAGGTATAGATTGAGAGAGAGAGAGAGAGAGAGAGAGACAGAGAGAGAGAGAGAGAGAGAGAGAGAGAGAGAGAGAGAGAGCGAGAGAGAGAGAGAGAGAGAGAGAGAGAGAGAGAGAGAGAGAGAGAGAGAGAGAGAGAGAGAGAGAGAGAGAGAGAGAGAGAGAGAGAGAGAGAGAGAGAGAGAAAGAGAGAGAGAGAGAGAGAGAGAGAGAGATGACTTGTTCAGGTTCTTAATATATTTCAGGCTCTATGCTACATTCTGGAGATACAAAACCAAAAAATAGTACTGTTGATTCTCTCAAAATGTTTACATTCTAATAAAGGAAGAGAAAATATAAAGGGGAAGTAGAGGAATAGGAGAATTCAAAAGAAAGCCCTTGGTGTTAAATTGTCTCTGAGACCTCATCCGACTTTAAGTTTCTGTGATTCTCTTATTCTGTGTGTGCTTCTCTATGCGACATTTGATTCCATATGTAATCTTATTATTATTCAGTCATTTTTCAGTAATGTTCAACTCTTCTTGACTCCATTTGGGGTTTCCTTAGCAAAGATACTGGAGTGGTTTACCATTTCCTCTTCCAGATGATTTTATAGATGAAGAAACAGAGGCAAACAGGGTTAAGTGACTTGCCTAGGGTCACATATTTATTGTCTGAGGCCAGATTAAGAATCAGAAAAATGACTCTTCCTGATTTCAGGCCTGGCATTCTTTCTACTGTGACATCTAGCTTCCAGTGTAATCCTAATTATACTCCCATGTCACAGTGACATTCATCAACTCAAGATTGCATCTAGAAATATCCATTGACTTCTGTGTGAAACATGGAGGCAACTTGAGTGGTGAAGTGAACATTTGCAGAACACAAAGTTGTTACTTTCATGTCTTGCTCAAAATTTGGGCTTTCCATGTATTTTTGTTGTAATATTTGCAAATCATTTAAAATATAGCTTTACTGGTTTTTGGAGGAATAATAGGGCCTCAAATGATTGAATAAAAACATGAAGGTTGAAATTACCATGGCAAAAAATGCTTGAAATGTTAATTTTTCTGACTCAAAACAATTTTTCCAATAGCACTGACTTTAAAAAACCCTCAAACAAAAAACAAAGTAACATGATCAAACTGCTTTTTGGTCACATCTATGATACCTCATACTTAGCCTGCCTGCTACATAAAACAAATTAAGTAGAAATGTACCCTGCCCTCTTGATGTTTGTAACAGAAGATCAAGAAAAAGCAAGCAGTCACATAAAAGTGCATATGGACCCATAGGTAACTATTACAAATATTGAACCACTTTTACAAAAAGAATAGGAAAATGTATGTAAGTGGGCATAATAATGATAATAACAAGGTTTACAGCTGTTGGTCCTCCTGACTTTCCAGAGTCATTTGGAAACAGTTTTACTTGCTTCCAGGTATATAGTTAACTGGGGAAGTCTCTTGCCCCAAACCCAATTCAATGTTTATTCTTGAAGGGACTTCTGTAAAATTGAACATGTTCAAACTTGTGTCTATCTTTATTGACCTTCCTTCCCATTTTTAAAATTGTGCAAACCAAATTCCCTCAACAAACTTTGTAAACAATAATTCCTTTCCCTTATTGACATCTGACCCTATAAAAACCTCTCCCTTGGTCCTATAAAGAGAACAAGTTCAAATCACGATCAAGCCACTCATTCTTTTGAAAAACCCTTCAATTTTACACTTCGAGGATTACAGTAAGTGTGAGTCCCGTTCTAGTCACACACAGAACTCTGTATAGGTGGAATTTATTTTTTTTTCTGCTAAACTCTTCCTTTACTTTGTTTTCCATCTTGGCTTCTGTAATGGGAATGCAAATTTGGAAGATCTTCCCTGCCCCTAGGCTAAAATGCACCTGAAGCCTGGGGTGGGAGGCTTGTTTTTCAGTAGATACTTTTTGATTGGCCAGTGGGTCCAAAAGTTTGTTACATTCTCTGAGCCAGGAGAAGGCTATATAAGCCCTGATGTGTAGCTTTGTTTTGGGGGCTCACTTTGAGAAGTGTTCTGTGATTTGATATAGATTCTGGGAAGCCGTTGTCCGGAGCCCCCCCGGCTTTGAAAAACCCAGATGTTGAAACCCAGATGTTGATTGGGTATGGATGTAATGGCTGGACAGTTTGGAAAGCTGTCTACTTGATCTGTTTCTGTCTTGATAATTCTGCCTGTATTCTTTGAATTGCAGGGTGCTGACCTCTTTCCCCTGAACTGGGTAAACAATATATGTCTGACTGATTAAAGTAAGCTTGTTAACCCATTTTGAGTTGCTTTCCTTTATCAAAGCAGATCCAAGAACCTGTGGTGGCAGCAAACCCTGAGGACGCTTGGGGTGCTTGCTGCTACAGCTTCCCATCTCTCTCCTCTTTCCATGAAGTTGCCAAAATAATATCCCTTAATCACATTTCTGTGACCCTCTTTTTAAAATATTCAATGAATTCCTATTACCTTTAGGATAAAATAAAATCTCAGTTTGGGAATTTAAATTCCTTCATATCATTGCTCCAAACCAACCAGCCCACATCCTCTTGTCAGAACTCAAAATTTCATCTCCTACTTGTGTGTTTTTACTAAAACTTTCATATTTCTATAATATTGCTTCATATTACCTGGGTCTAATAAATCTCAAAGGCTCTCCATTTGGCATCTGAAAACTAACTTGTCCACAGCAATTATTTTAAATCCTAGAAAATATTTGTCTCCACAATGTTCATGCCTGAACTAATTCAAATAGAATGTTGTTGAATGAAAACATTATCAATTGGTCAGTTGCTGAGCTAATATTTATGTTCCCTTGGTTACATTTTCATCACTATACAATAAGGATTTAAGACTAGAAAGCCTCTGTGGTCACTAGATCCATATATAATCGAAGAAGATATATAATTCTAATGAATATAAAAATATACATATATATGATTCCTTTCACCCACTATCTCCCAGACTAAGTAGTCGATCTAGGACTCACATGCCAAATTTTATTCCATTCTTAAGTCAGTTGTTTAATTATTCTTAGTTCATGAAAGATACATGTAGTAATCTACCAGACACTTGTATCCACATCAAATAATATAACACCTCTGCATAGATAGAATTCTCTTTCTTCATAAAGCATTATTTACCAAATAAGAGAATATTAATCATCTAAATATTAAAACTGCTTCACTGACAATATCAAACCCCAGTGTGTCTGTAGCATTACAATTTGGGACCTATTACATAGCATTTGACAAATTTATACATGTTAAGTATTCCATTTATTTATTTTGTATATTAACATATAGATTTATTAATTGATTAAACTCCAAAAGTGAAGCACACAAAAATCTCTTAGGAAGCAAATATATAAAACTTTATAAGCTATATGTTTGCCTAAGTTAGGGCTCTCACCATATCCATCAGGGTAAATTTTTTACAGTTATATGAAAACTAAAACTTGATATAGCATTTAAAAATTAGTCAAGACTTTTTCTTATATATTTTAAAAAGAAATTTAATAGACTTTTGGAATTTTAGCAGTAGACTACTTAAAAAGTGTCTGTGACTGACATTTATATATATATATATATATATATATATATATATATATATATTGTCTCATAGTATCATGGAGTTAGAGTCAAAAAGACTGAAAAATGGGAAAGCAGAACATCAGTTACAACTTTATAGAACATAAACAAAACCATTGGTTTATATATAAACATGCTTACAAACCTCTATGGAGAAATATATTTAGACAGTCCTACTTATTAATGCTAGAAGAGATGCAGCATATAAAATTTATACAATTATTTAATTTTTACATCCTTTAAAAAGGATAAGATTATTCATCAGACAAAATTAAAATGACTTGGAGTAGGCATATTTTCTGTGTCTAACTTGTACACATATCTGTCAATTTACTATGAATCATGCTTTCAATAAACTTAAGTATGATAAATGAAGTTATTGATTCCATGAGGAAGAAAGTTAGAACATTAATTGAATTCTTAATCTCTGCTCCATGTCTTTTCTTTTTGATTTGAAAATTAGTCACTTTCAGCTGTTGACTAAAATTTTGCTAGAAAAGATAATGATAGTAATTTTAAAAAAATACTTTGATTTATGTAATGTTCTCTCTGGAACTTAAAACATTTCTCAGACTAAATAAAATAATTGAATCAGGTGGTGGATATGTATGATTTATATATGTAACAGTAACTCTACTACCTACTATTCCTGCAGTCATTCTATTCAAGGAGAAAAAAAGGAGGGTAAAATATGTCTGGGTTTGATGTATTATTGTGCTTCAGAGTCTCTACCAGTGAAGAAACAAAAGCGTATTTGGTAGCATTATGTATATCCCTTTAAGAGTCTCACATTCAACTTGATTCACTGGCACTATTTTGTTGTTGTTGTTGTTATTGGTGTGTGTGTGTGTGTGTGTGTGTGTTTAATCTCTGGTGAACAGAAGTGATTATTTTTCATTCAAATGTTCATATAATATTCACATACAAAAGTGTGTATCCTTTCACATCTTTTGGTATTCATAAAGGTTCTAGTATGTATTCAATATCCTATGTATACACAGCAGAAGTAAAGTCATAATTCATGACTTGAGGGATATCAAAAATATCAAGAAAACATAGATACACATACACATACACACACACACACACACACAAGAAAAACTAGAAAATTGATAGACCCAGTAATGTATGACCAAAAGCAATGTTGTATAGTACAAAATATTAGTTATGGGTTTGGTAAATAGAAGGATTATAGACATAAAAGATTTAGATATAGATGAGAATTTAGATCTAATCAAATCCACATGTATTAATGCATACTACATGTAAGGCATGTTTTTTTTGTGGCTTTTTTGGTGGGGGAAAGGTAGGGCAATTGGGGTTAAGTGATTTGCCCAATGTCACATGGCTAGTTTAGTGTTAAGTGTCTGAGGTCAGATTTGAACTCAGGTCTTCCCTGACTACAGGGCCAGTGCTGTATTCATTGCACCACCCAGCCACCCCATAAGGCATGGTTTTAGCCTTTAGGAATACAAAGATAGAACAAACAAACAAAAAAAAATAGAAAAAGCCTTGTCTCTCAAAATACATGTGTTCTGCTAAAGGGTAATCATCTATTCCAGCCTCCTTATTTTGTAGATGAAAAAACTGAAGTTGAGAGATAAAGTAATGTGCCCAAGGCCACACAACTGTTTGGTAGCATGACTGGGATTTAGTCTAGGAGAGTGAACTCTAAATTTGATTATCTTTTCATTTCATGACTAATATAGGGAATACTATTTGATCCCCTACAATCCATGATCTTGCCACCAACTCTACCATTCACTATACCCTGTATGTGACACACACTTTTCCCCTTCATACCTTTGTTCAGATAATTTTATCTCTCCCCTACACCTCTCTGTGTTTTTGTAATAAGGAAAAGTGAAATAAACTTTAAAATGAAACACTTTGAAATGATTGAATGAATTATGACATATGAATTCAGAAGCTTTACCAAGCAAATATATTTCATGCTTTCCTTATATGAGAAGTGTATAATCAGAAACAAAGGAAAATAGAATTATATTCAGGGGAAAGGGAGTACTATGCTGGAGAGAGTAGTGATAGCTAAGGGGAATAGATTTTAATTTCAGGAGGAGAAGGAAAAAATCATTTATTAAGCTCCTAATATGTGTCAGACAATGTGCCAAATGTTTTATAAATATTATCTCATTTAATCCTCCCCAAAACCCTTTGACTGTTGCAGATTATATTGTTATCCCATTTTATGGTTGAGGAAACTGAAGCAGACAGAGATTGAATGACTTTCCAGTGGTCACATACCTAGTAAGTATCTGAGCTCAAATTTGAACCCAGGTCTTTCTGACTCCAGATCCAACACTTTATCCACTGCACCTACTACTAGTGGCCTTAGTAGGCATTGAATATAGAGATGACATCATGGTGAATGGAAAGAACACTAGACTTGGATAAAAGAAAGGCCCCTGCTTTCATTCTCATCATCTTCACAATTGTGGGATCCTGTGCACGGCATTAAATTATGTTTCCTGATCTGAAACAAGGGTACTCATCATTATTTTTCTTATTCTAGTTCCTTGTCTTCATTATCTTTTTACCTTTGCCTATTCAATCTCAACTTATTCTTCAAGTTCTGGAGTAGTCTTACCTTTTCCATAAAGTCTGATTCAACTGCTTGTTTTTTTACACATTGTTCATCCTAAACTTTTCGGTTAATTTAGAGCTCTTATAAGAAATAATATATTTTTTCTCATTATTTCATGGTTTCTGTTTTTTTTTTCCTGCTTAACTAATTTTTTACTGCGATAAAAACTCTCCCAGGAGGAGTGGAAGGTATAGAATAGAAGGATAAGGGGCATCAAACTATAACACTCTGCTTCTGCCACCTCCCACCCTCAGTAGAAAATTTTGCTCCTGATATTCTCTATTCCAATAAGTGCCTTACACACAAATTCAGTGGTCTTCCTCAGCCCTTTTTTTATTGGACATTTGTATTATGGCATAAGACCTATCATTTCACCAAAACTCTTTCTTTTCATGATGTTTGTAAAACCACATTTTTTTCAGTCTCCACATGATCTTTCTCTTCCTTATAATTTAAGGCAGGAGTGGGGTATTTATACATTTATATTTCCTCATTCAAGGTTGACCTATACTAATGAAAACACAGGTATACTACCTATCCTTATCATATGCTATTATATTGTGTTCTGAATTTTAATCACTGAGGAAGGAGATCTAGCAAGAGCTATTGGAGTGAGGAAATTACGTTCAAGCGCTGCCCTTGAAACATATTGACTACATGACCATAGTCAAGTCATTCACCTTAAGGTCTCATTCAACAATCCAAGATTACAACTTACAGATGAGCTGCAGATCTATATCCAAAACCAAATTTCTAGCAATCAGGAAACATTTTTAGTTACCTACTATGTGCCATACATTGTGTCATGCTAGAGCAGGATAAAGACAAAAATGGAATAATGCCTTTCCTAAAGGATATTACATTCTCTCTAAGGATACAACAAAAAGATAAGTATATACACACCATGTAAACAAAGTAAACTTGGGCAGGAAGTAATGAGAAGCAGAGGGAACTAGGAATGGCCTCATGCAGAACAGAATTTTGAAAAAAAAAAGCCACAGAGTCTAAGAAGAATAAATAAAAAGAAAGAAAAAAAACATTTCAAGTAAAGTCAAATGCAATGCAAAGCTGAGAGGTTGTATGTGATGAATGACAAGTAGGCCAATATAGTGGGAACACAGAGCGCATTGTAGGGAGTAATGTGTAAAGACACGGAGAAATAAAAATGATCCATGTTGCTAATTAGCAAAAAAAAAAAAAAAAGAATTTATATTTGGCCTAGGAGATTATAAAGAGCAAGTGGAGTTTATTTAATCAGAGGAAGGTTTACTTAGTAAGATATTTGAAAACTCTGTGGAGGTAAATTGAGCCTGAGCTAAAATAGTGGTTGTATCTATAGAGAAAGGTATGTATGCAAGAAACATTTTAGGGATAGAAAAGACAAGATTTTGCCACTGTTTGTCTATGGGAGACAAGTAAGAATGAAGCCAGGATAACAAGTTTACAAACCTGAGTGACTAAAAGTATGATGGTGTCTTCAAATATGTAGGAGAAGAATAGAAGAGGGCTGGGTTTTGAGGAAAAGATAAGTTCTGTTTTGAATATGTCCTCAGAATTCTTCTAAAATATGATCAAGATCTACCTTCAAAGTTTATTGCCCAGAATCCCGGTCATGAGCCTGAATGTGACCTGCCAGTGCAATGACTGTATCATTCCCTATAGATGATTTTATGTTTTATCCTTTTCTTATAGTCCCACTGTCAGTTAGCATTGAAAAGACTGACAATTAAACAAAAAGTTACTTCATGCAGACTTAAAGAGAATTGCAAAGATTTCCACCTTTCTATTGCACTTACAGTGTTTTGTATTAATATCCTGGGTTGGGAAGAACACATTGCTAGTCCATATATTAACAGAACAATTAAAAAAGATCAGATTACACTTAGAAATAATTAGTACTAATGTAATCATTTAAAATTTAACTTTACATTATAGAATTAGGATTCTTGTAGCCTTAAGAATAGTCCTTTGAAAACATTGGTTCAGTATATAAAAATAGTATTCCATAACAAACATCTAATTTTCTTTTGTTTTCTTTTTGGAGGGGGGAAGGTAGGGCAATTGGGATTAAGTGACTTGCCCAAGGTCACAAGGCTAGCAAGTGCTAAGTATCATCTAAGTCTGGATTTGAACTCAATTCCTCCTGTGCTCTATTCACTGTGCCACCTAGCTGCCCTGAAACATCTAATTAAAAAAAAAGAAAAGATGGGTATCTTATATAAGTAATGGATATTTTCTGGTTAAGAAAATAGACAGCTCTGTTCTTGCTGGAAAACTCTGTGTAATGTGATTTTATATGTTAGAGCTAATTTGATTTCCGTAAAACATTCTTTCCATTTTACCTAAAAAGATACTTTTTGGTACACATGTTGATGATTTAAGTGAACATTAAATTGTTATAATGCCAGATTACATTGTTGAACTTTTTGTTTTGTTTTATTATTTTGACTGAGGGTAAATCTGATAGGAAGGTTAATATGTTCATCATAGGAGAGATATTCTTATCAACACAGAAGATTCTGGCACTTGACTAAACAAATTCATTACTTAGCATGCAAATACAATTTTAGAATGGAAGTCATTGCATTTTCTGAATAGTCATTATTATAGGAAGGTGAAGTTATTTTGTGGTATGGGATATAAATTTGAATCATGTCAGTGAAGAAACTTTATTGTTAAGGAAATTATGTTGAAGAACCTAAAAGACTAGATTACATTCTTTCTTCTTCATTCAAAGTATCTTTGACCTACCTCTTTTTTATACCCCAGGTACAAACAAGTCCTGTCAATTCTACCTCCCTAATATATCACATTCATTCATCCTTCTTTCCATTACCATCATCAGTGCTCTACTTCACACTCCTCAATATCTCTTGATTAAATTATGATAATAAATTCCTAACTCGCCTCCCAATTCTCCTTCCTCCAGTCTATCCTAGATGTCCCTGCCAAAGTAATCTTCCCTAATGTAAGCTCTGACAACATCACCACTCTGCCTAAAAGCAATGTCTGACATCTATATAGCAGTTGACATCCATTATTTCATTTGATCTTCACAATAACTGTGTAAGGTATTATTATAGGATGTCATTATCTTCCTTCTACAAATGAGGAAAATGAAACTCTGAAAGTCTGTCTCTTGTTCATAGTCACTGAATTTAAAAAAAATGATAGATGGGATTTGAGTCCAGGTCTTCCTGGTTGGACTACTTAATAAAACCCACAATCCTTAGCCTGACATTTAGGGTACTGCAAAACCTACAACCAATTCACCAATGAGTAAGCATTCATTAATCACCTTCTATGTACCCAGTGTCCTAATAACTAGGGAGACTAAGAAGAATGTGAAATAGTCACTGACAATGAAGTTTTTAAAGTTTAATCAGTGAAGATATGTATATTTATAAGCATAGAAAATATGCACAAAATAGATAAAAAGTTATGGCAGTAGGGTATCAATATAGCTGGTGGCAATCAGGAAGGTTTCATAGAAAGGGGCACTTGAACTGATGGTTGAAAGAAACTAGGGATTTTGAGAGATGGAGGTGATTAGGGAGAAAATTCAATGCACAGGGGTTATCTCATTCAATAGAAGGAAAGCAAGAGATGGAGTATCCTTTATAAGAAAAAAATAAGTAGGCTAACTTGCATGGACTGTATTGTTCATTAATGGGTATACAGTGAAAAAGACTGGAAAGGTAGATTAGTGCCAGCTTGAAAAATATGATGTAGTCAAAAGACTGAGGTTCTAATTCTTGATCTGCCACTTATTAGCAAGCTGTTTTACCTTGATAAGTCACTTTTTTTCTCTGATTCTTGGATTCCTCATTTATACAATGAGTGTTTAGATTAAATGAACTCTAAGTTGCCTTCCATTTCTAATATTCTATGATTTGGTGGTACTCCCCTTCATGAAGGACTCTATACTTTAACTAATTAGAATTATTGTTTTCTGAATTTGCTCTTCCCTTGCCTGTCTCAATGCTTTTTCTTATGCAATCTCATAGTCTTCTTCTCTGAGGAAAGCACACCTTCCTTTCTCCATTTCCTCTCTTATCTTCTCCTATAGCCACCTGTTGAGAATCTCCCCATCTTTTAAGGCCCAGCTCATTCCAACTCTTTTGTGAAAATTTCTTTGAGTATTCTTCGTTGGTAAAGTTGTATTCTCTTGGGTTTTCTCTGAGAATATCCATTTTTACTTTTCCTAAGAATAACAGAGGGACTTGCACAGATTTGTCCTTCCTGGTGAGCCATACAGAGCATTTACAGTTAGTTACTGCCTAGTTTCAACCTAACACAAAGAAACTTTTGAAGCTTCTTTTTGACCATTTGTGATTTAGATGTGATGATGAAAAATTTTCTCATTTGATGTAGAATGAGAATAATTAATAAATCAGGATCTGATGAACCAGGACTGTGTTTCAGTAACAAAGATGATGACATCATATATCAGTCTCTTTGGGTCTGTGAGGATTCAAAACTGAACAACAACCTAGTGTTCCCAATCACTCACTTGACAAATGACACCCTGTAGTAATCCTTTACACAATTATTGTGAAAATCAAATGAAATTATGAATGTCAAGTGCTATACAGATGTCAAATATCCCTTTTAGGAAGGAACATGGCTGGTAGCATATAGACTTCTCTGTCTTTGTATTTATTTTTTCTTGATACAAGAAGAATGGTTCTTCAGAGTTAGATTTGTCCACCTTGTGAATTCAGGAGTTCCAAAGGTTTCACTAGCAACCAAAGGTAGTAGTAGCTCAGGCCATACAATCCAATCCAGTCCAAATTTTAAGTTCCCACAATTTGTGCCAGGCATTGTACTAAATGCTGGGGATACAATTGGTGAAAAGAAAGATAGTCCTCTGCCCTCAAGGAACTTACAACCTAAAGGGAGAGGAAATACACAAAAGGAAGGGTGGAACATAGGAAGGGTGAGCCTGTATTGATTATCCAGTATGGGGCACATTCTTCTATAGATCTGAAACAAGGCAGAGCAGTCTATGCAAAGCAGAGGGAGTTCAGAGCCCAGTTTCTGCCCTTTATAAAGGAAACTATTCACAAGACTTTGGAACTCTCCTCTTCAATCCTCTAATAAGAAGGGAGAGGAACTTGAGGAAAGTAATGTGAATCAGAGTTTGAGTTAGCAGCATGGTACAGGAGTTTAGAAGTAATGAGTTTATCCTAGGAGGGGCATTTTGTTCCCTGGAACTGAAGCCAGGCAGAACAGCAGATGCAAAGTGGAGGCAGTATCATTGTGGACATTGCAAGGTCTAGAGACTTGCAGGGTAACAGCTGAATGTCAGCTCAATGATCTCTCTAAATTTAGCCATACCTGGCATGGTGCCAATCCTGTAGCAGGATGACAGCTGGCATTTCCCCCTTCCATGACACCAAAGCAGATGGAGAAAAAACCAGCAGCATTAGAGTGGCCCATCTTCCTAGAAACAAATCTTGGCCCAGTAGCACAGAGATTACCTCCCCAGTAGAGAGCTATACCTAAAGAGAACTTCACAAGAACTCCATGAAAGAAGAAGAGAAATCCCAGGGTCATGAGATAGAGATTATCTCTTGGGTACATATGTTCTTCACATGTGTGCCTCACTATTGTACTTTTATTTGGAACCAGCTCTCCCCAGGAGCCATGTATATGCAAGGAAACAGTGCACCTTAATTGGTAGAAAATGCTTTGTAACATTCGTTGTGACTTTACCTTCTTAGTAAATCCTTTTTCTAAACGTTAATGAAGAGTGTCTCACTGATTGACAATAAGAAATTTACTGGAGATGATTTCAAATCTACAGAGTTACAAATCCCATCCTCTCAAGGTTATCATAGAATGCTGAGAAGAAAAATATTCAGTTGTCCTCTGTGCACCTGATTTGCCAAATATGAATGTGAGTTAAAGAAGTGGCCTCAGAGGTATTACATATGCATTTTCCATACTCTTATTTGTATTATAATTATGTTTATTCTGTGTTCCACAACTAGATCTTAAAAGCCCTGATATCAGACATTCTCTCTCTGTGTAACCAAAATGTAAAAGATATATAAAATTGCATTCAAGGTCAAAGCATAGTTTGTTTAATTGTTTCAGGGGATGAAGCAAAGTAGATATGATTCTTGCCCTTAAGGAACTTATCATCTCGTCAGGCAGAATGACCTATCATGTAAGAATTGGGATAATTAATTGCTAAATTGTCTCAAGTATGAAATTACTCAAAACCTGAAATGAAAAAAAAAAACCTTGCATTTATATAACACTTTGAAATTTAGAAAGCAGGTTTTTTTTTTTCTCTCAGCAGCCCTATTAGATAGTACAAATATTATTACTTTGTAGATAAGGAATTTCAGTAGAGGTTAAGCTATTTGTTTAGAGTCACAGAGGGCTGGAATTTGGCTTCTGATTTCATTCCAAATTTTCTGCTTTTTTCTACTTGCTACAAAAATTCTACACATGTATATGACACTTCTTTGTAAAGAACGTTATGTATACATAGGTTTCTATAAAGCAATTACTGCTCAAGATATCCTATTACATTGCAATCAAGTTTAAGATGACTTAAAAGATCTCTGGATCCTTTTAAAAATCTCCTTTTAGGTAAAAGTCTATTTTTCAGGCTGTGAGACAACACTGCAAAATATATTTATTATTTCAACCTATACTTCAAGATTCCAAACAAACGATTGGGGTCAGGAAAAATAGGATAGGAACCCAGATTTTTGTCGTGAACTAACCTTCTGCCCTGTTATCCTTTGAATAAAATATAACCACAGTTTTCTCATTTGTGATTTCCATTTCATTTGTAATCATGTGATGAGCACAGATCAGGAAATTTCTTATTTGACTGAGAGATTTTTTGGCATAAACCTAATGCCCAGAAAGATAAAGGTAAGTTAAATAAGTCACTTAAGGCAATTAAGAAGTTTCAGTCCCTAATTCATCAGGTTTCATTGGATACCCAAATCCTATATAGCTCACTCAGAGAATGGTTTCCCAGGATGAATAACTGGATTGTGAAGGAAAAAGCAAAGACAAGTTAACAGCTTTCCCATTAAGATAAATAGTAATTGATTAAAAAGTGGAAACAGTTTAAATTAGAGACACCTCAAAGTATCCAGGTGTTCATTTACTTTAAATTGCTTCTTCATTTCCTAAGGCTTTTTTCATCAAGTCTAAGGTGATTAATATTCATTTTATGCTATTAATGCTTATGATGTCTTATATGTGTATGGGACTTAAAAAGTGTTTTTATGCAATTGTACTTACTAAGGTCATTGATTGGCAAAACTCTTTCAAGTATGAGCAAAGATCACACTTTCTGCAGGAAACCTTTCAAATCCTCCCTAATCTTTGTGCCTTCGCTTGGAAATTATCTCCAATTTACCCTGAACAGATATTGTTAGCATATAGTTGTTTGTATATTGTTTTCACCATCAGCCTGTCAGCTCCTTCAGAGCAAATACTAGGCTTTTTTATTTTCTTTGTATCCCTAGCACTTAGTACAGTGCCTCACACATGGTAAGCATTAGATGAATACAAATTCATTTGACTTGATTTTTACATGTGCAAGTTTATGTAGAATCATATATAGAGAAATGTTGTTATATATAGAAATGTCTTTTATAGAAATAAATTTTTCAAAGGTCACCTACCATGGAAATTAAAAAAAAAAAACTTGCTGTTAAAGAGAACAACTGTCTGATATAGTTGACTGTTCCAAGATAGATCTACAAGGAGTGTGATTGAAGGCACATAAAGTGAGCAGCAAGGGGTCATGAGGTATGGCCAACAAGTTATATGTGATACAGTTGTATCAGTCAAATAAAGGGCCGTATTGATGTCCTATCTATGAGGAGTTTATCTCAATATTCTCAAGTCAAGAATGTTTAGCACCCTTGGAAACTTAGATTTGCCTGGGCTACATATTTTAACTTTTGGATCTGTCCCTCTGTGTGTCTCACCTGGTAGAACCCTACATTATCAAATTACAGGAATGTCAGTTTGGTTCTCGTTTTTTTGGCTTGACTCAAGATCATATCCTTTCTGGGTACAAACTCTGCCTCTCAGATATAACCCTATATGTTTCTGAAATGTTTCTTCCCATGGGCAATAACAAGAAAAACAAAACAAAACACCCAAAATATAAGCCTTTAAAATCATCCACTTGCATCTACCCCAAGTTACAATTACAAAATCCCAAAGGCTATTATGAAAATATTCACAATATTTTCTGGGAGTTTGCTTGGAGACATAACCTTGTACAAAGTGACATGTCATATAACATTGCAGAAAAAAACACAGATAAATGATGCATCAGCAATTTAAATTTGTATAGGGTGTTTTTTTAAATGGAAATATGGTTCCTGGAGTGCTTTTATTATGCATGTGGTCAAAAAGGAGATCTTTGAGAAACTTAATTAAGCTATCTGAAAAGGTCACAAATAATGGAGGAATCACCATTAGAGACTTGAGAAAAATAAAATCAAATGTCTTTCCTCAATAAAAAAGATAAAGAGGGGCCGCTAGGTGGCTCAGTGAATAGAGCACTGGCCCTGGGGTCAGGAGGACCTGGGTTCAAATCCAGCCTCAGAAACTTAACACTTACTAGTCATGTGACCTTGGGCAAGTTAATTAACCCCAATTGCCCTGCTTTCCCCCCTCCAAAAAAAAAAGGCAAAAAATAAAGACAAAAAAGATAAAGAGCAAAGAAGCCACATTGATTTAATAAAAGCTTGCATGAGGGCATAAAATACATATAGGCACATCACACAAGCTGAAAATTAATATTTTTACCCTATAGACTACATTGACATTGTCTGGAAGCTATCCACTATAGAATCTTGTTTAGATAAATGAAGAAGGAAAGTTAATAGCATCACATACTTTAACTTAAAAAAATATCAAAGCATGGAAATACATTTTTTCAATAATGAGATCTTGTTGGAAACTCAAGCTCTTTGAAATGTTGCTTGGCTTCTCATTATTTCACATGTGGATGGACTGTGACTTAACTAATCTCCAGTCCCCCTACACTATTTTTTATTTCATGCTTGCTACTCTGAACTGTCTAAATGATATGACCCAACTCTTGTTCCTGGACCATCATGAAAAGAGACTTCAATTTTGGAGATTTCACTATCAACAAAACAGCCCCTTAAGATACCAGAGAGACTCTGAAGCATTGATTGGCTGTGAGCAGAGTCAATAACACACATGTACACACATGCACACACACGTATGTATACATGCATACACACCACTACAAGCAGAAGGGACCTGAACTTTAAAAGAAAAAAAAAGCAATGAATTAGATGCCAATTTCATAAATGGGGAAGCTACACGGCACTTTGAAGGACTATGTAATATTATCTTAAAGTTTAAGTCCCCCCCCCACACTTGAGTGCCTGGAACATAAGTGCTACATACATGTTAGCTATTATTAGAAGAAAAAAGGATCATAAAGCAATCAAGATCACATTTAAAGGTAGGAGTTATCAAAGATATCTTCTAGTACTACACCCTCATAGTTTTAAGACAAGCATTATGGATAAGGTTGTCTTTTATGAATGGAAGAAAATTATTAGTAGATGACACTGAAAAAGAAGAGACTACTGTTTTATGTCTAATTCTATAGCGAAAAGACCAATCATAGTTAATATTAAAGAATAATTTTCTTTAATTTATTTATTTTTTGCTTTCTGGAGGGGAGAAGGCAGGGCAATTGAGGTTAAGTGACTTGCCCAAGGTTACGTGACAAGTAAGTGTTAATTTTCTGAGGTCACATTTGAACTCAGATCCTCCTGACTCTAGGGCTGGTGTTCTATTCAGTGTGCCACCTAGCCGCCCCTAAGGATATTTTTCTACATGTGATTTTTCAAAGTTTCTCCAATCCCATATATGTATATTTATATTTGTATATAATGTACATCATATATATGTGTGTATACACATACATATCTACTCATAGATTCTATGGTTATTATGTTAATTTTGATAATTAAATAGAAAATGTATTTATTCTTATGTATTATGTATAATATACATGTATATATACATATATAATCAGAATAAGTACAACTACTGCTACTATTATGGCTATTACTACTACTGCTGCTGCTGCTGCTGCTACTACTACAACTACTATCCTGTCTAAATTTACTGGCAAATAATCAACATTTCAAAGCAAATTATAAAAACTTTGAAATAATTTGGTTCATTGCATATTTTGACTTTCAAGCAAAAACTGAATTGTAAGCAAGAAGAGATATCTCAGGAAGCTATTATGAATATCATCCTTCACTTGACTTTGTTATAAAATGATTCTTCTTCCTCTTCCCCAAGTCCTTTCTGAAGTGAGCACATGCAAATTTATTTGTTGACTTGTCTTCAATGATACATGAATGCACTGTACTTTGGTCATTTGAAACCTTTTTTCAGCATTGTGCTTTGGCTCATCTTGTATAGCTAATTATAATAAGAAAACATAGCCCATTTTCCTCATCTTTCTCAGGTCCTAGGGTAATTTAAAATAAATTATTTCAATTTTTTTTCAAAACTGTTGATTTTCCCTCCATGAAAGCACAGATGTTCTCTTAGTTATGTGCTCTGTTCTACAGACCCTCCATAAAATGAGATTTGTTTAACTCAGAATTATGCTGAAAACTTACCTTATCACCGAGAGAATATAGTTTCTTTTTGTTGACTGGAATTCTTAACAAACATGATTTCAAGAGCAATTTGAGAATACTTCAAGGTTTCCATTGAATTGTGAACAACTCACATTTTAGATTCTGTTACTCTCTCTATAACGCTGAGTACAACCTGGCTTCATATTCTCCTGGTTCTGACTGAAGGACATGCTTGTTCATCCTTTCTGGTACTGGTTGCTTTCATTTATATGACATACCTTGAAGTACTGGGTGGAAAGTATAAAGGCCATAGGCATTTAGATAAGAGAGAGAAACTCTGGAAGCCATTGTTTCTGGCTTAAAGGTACTCATTCTTAAAACCTTTCTACACTTAAGTGAGGAGCCCAAAACAACTACAAATATTATGTCACATAGATCTCACCTGTCTCTTGAATAGAATAATTTGTGACATCAAAAAAATCATCTTTCTCTTCAATAGAATAAACATTATCTTTACAAATAACTTTTATTTCAGATGAGAACAAGTTCCTGGGCTTTAACCTGAAAAAAACTAATTATATTCATTTCTTACTGATATTAAAATATCCTTTATAGCAGACATTCTAGATTGTGTCCATCACCTGCATATGTCTTGGTATGCTGGAGAATGTATAATAAAATAGGAATTCATTAGTACTCAGCTTTTTCTCACATTTGTAACCTTATTTTATTATCTATTTTATGAAAATGCAACTCTAGAGCATGATATTTTGGACTTACTCTTAGGAATTAAAAACAAAGAATTCTGAAAAATATACTAATATGTTATTGCAATAGTATTGCATGTCTCTTTCTGCTTTTATGAATAGTTACCAATTTTTGTTCTGTTTGCACAATCACTTGTTCTTAGTAATGTTCAAATTCCTTCTTTTATAGGGTTTCTTGTTAAAGGAAAACATAAATATGTTGAGATTGAGTGATCAATTGACCATAGAAAAATTGATTAAATAAAAATATGACTCAGTTGAAAGCTAATTAATTATGCTATGTGGATTATTTATATATGATGCTATAATTATGAATATAATGAATATAGAGATTGCTAACAAGATATGTATGATCTGAGGGTGGTGGATATGCAGATTTTTTTTTAACAAGATAATCATTATAAAGAAATGGATACTAATTTTGAAAGCATACTGAATTCTTTTCAGTGCAATAACAAATTTTGGTTTCAGAATAATGATTATGAATCATCTGTCTTATGTTTTGGTATAGAGCTGATGGGCTACAAAAGCACAATACAACATATATTTTCCAACATGACCAGTGTATGAATTATTTTTATTTTAGTATATTTACCTTCAAACAAAGGCTTCAATTTGTAAAAAGGGTATTGCTGAGTTAGTAAAAAGTATTAAGAGATTTTAAAAGAAGAAAGCAGCAAAAAAATCAATAAAACACTGAAAATAGAAGATAGCAATTAAGATAAGAAACAATTAGGGCAATTTTGTTGCTATTATATTAAAATTAATATACATATAAAACCCTAATATGTAAGATAATTTCACATATATATAATATAAAATACACAATACATTTATGTATTCAAATATATGCATGTATACATATATACACATGTATACTATTTTTATTGCTTTTTATAGGACATAGGTATTTATTGATAATTGTTATATTAATAAAAACAAAATTCATTTAAAGGCCACTATTATATTGAAGATCAAATTAATGCTTTAATGAGCATTTTCTTTTTTTTTTTTATTAAATTTTATGTTTATTTTTAGTTTACATCATTCATTTCCAAAAGATTTCAAGTTACAAATTTTCTCTGTCTTTCCCCTGCCCATCACCCCAAAACAGTGATCCCACTGTATAGCCCCTCCCCCAATCTAATGAGCAGCATTTTCTAGAATAAATATTATATAACTTTAAAAGGTTTATATTTATATAGTTCCTTTGGATTTTTGTTTTTATGATAAGTACTTCTTAACCACACATAGGAGCATAGAAAAGAGAACTCTTTCAACATGTGTCTCAGATGAGACTTTTTCCAGAGTTTTTCCAGTTTTCAAGAGTAACCATTGTGGACAAGACATAGGAGTTATATGTTTGACATAATACTTTTACTTAAAAAAAAGTTTTATATATGACTTTTGTTTTTACATCACAGTCATTTGTCTATTCAGGGATACTTCTCCTTCCTATTCTATCCCTGTGATTTTTCTCTTTTGATAGCAACAACAACAAATAACAAAAGAAAACCAATGGACACAATGAACTCATCTATCAGTGTAGGCAGTATTCTATGCTCAAAGTCCTCCATCTATCAAATGAAAAGAGAGCAGTGCATTTGTTCTCTCCTTCAGAGCTAATTTTGGTCAATGTTAAATATATGCATTCACTTCCACTTTTAAAATATTCCTTCTTATATTTTATTAATTGTGCATATTTTTCCTACTTTTACTTACTTTTGTTATGCATCATACCATCTCTACCATGTTTCTCTAAATTCTTCATGATCATTGTTTCTTACAGCACAAATATTAAAAAAAAATCTCCCAAACAGTGGGTACTTACTTTATTTCTAGTTCTCAGTAACCACAAGATGTGTTGCTATATTGGGTCAGATGTGATCTTTTTTTCTGGTCTTGAATTCCCTGGACTACATGCCTAGAAATGAGAGCTCTGTATCAAAAATTATGGACATTTCAGTCACTTTTTCATATGAAAACTACTTGATTTCCAGAATGTTTGGATAAGTTCATATTTCCAGTCATCCTGTATCAGTGGCCTTGTGTTCTCCAACATTAACTATTTATATCCTGTTTTCATCTTTGCCAATAGTCTAGGTGTTAATACATTAAAAATATTTTAATGATCATTTCTCTTAGTAATAGAATGTGGTGCAGTCTTTCATATGGTTGTGATGAGGCTGGCGTTTATGGATGCTCAAGATCCCAAAATACAGACACACCAAATGAATTTGACTCAAGTCTTCTCTCAGTCAAAGTAAAATAAAGTTTATTAAATATCCATCATAATGGGTAGACCCTTAAGGAACCTAAGATTTTGTGAACTTGTGATGACAAGCAGGCCAGAACAATCTGACACAGACTGAGTCTGTGCTAGACTGTATCTAGCACTTTCATGGAGGCAAGATGGATCTTATATACAGAAAGATTGTGGGAGGGATCTAAGATTGGTCTAGAGAAGGGGTTTGTGAAGGGTCTTGAGGAGAAGTCTAAGGAGGATATTTGATGGAACTAATGGCAGACTATAGTAATGGGATTAAGGGTGGGAAATGGATGAAGGCTATCTGAAGATGACAGACAATGGCGGACTAGGCTAGGTTAAGAGTAACAGATTTGGTCCTAGCAATAATGAAAGGCTCATGGCCTCAGTGCCTCATCAAGTGGGAAGATTCAATCAGAGTTTAAGGGATTTCCCAAAGCCTGTACCCCATCAGTTAATCATAGTTCACAATTATTTTGAAAACTCCCTTTGACTATCCTTTAACCACTTATCTATTAGGGGATGGCAAAACTTTTCTGTCTTCAATTAGACAATGCATATCACCCTACATATTTCTGGATATAACTTCACAATTCAATTGGGTAGAACAATTTTACTTTTTTTCCACTTTCTATTAAGAAAATATTCAGCAAATGTGCCATGACTCAAGTTCCTTAATTCCTTTTTGATGATTACTATCTGCTATTTTCAATTATTAACCAAAACAGAAAGTATCTTGATAAAAATGTTTTTTTCTACTTTGTAAAATTAGTTTCTGACTTTTGGAAGGTAATGAAATCATTTAGTCAACTCTACTATCACCTTCAAAAAGTCTCAAGATATTTGAAATGTATTTATTATTTAATTAAATCTAAGGACTTCATTTTTTTTTTTTTACTGGACCTCTGATTTCATTGGTGTTGGTGAGACCCAATGAGGGAACCCTTTCTCACAATTCAGATCAGCAAGCACTCAGCAAGGTATCTAATCTTGATTGTCAGGGTGACTTTCCCAGGGCAATATTTATAATATACAAATATAATATACCATATTTACAAAATACAAGCCTGTCTTCTGTCAGGCTTGAAATCAGTTTTTTTCTGACTCTACCCAATATGCCCTTTCTTTCTTTTCTTTCTTCTCTCTCCACAAAGAAGGGAATGCAAATTTTAATCTCTGAAACTTTTTTTGTTTTGTTTTCTTAAAGACCATCCTTAAACCCAAATCCCTCAGGACCCAGACCAATCCCTATTTGGCCACTGTCTGAGCCCTGATTGGCTCAGAATTAATGTAAATAACAATTGTTTCTGCTCTGGCCAGAAATCCTGAGGGTCTTCTCTTCCTGGATCTATTTTTTTAAAAAGGTCATTCTTTGCCTTATTTTTTTTTTAATGAAACCTCAATCACTGAATGGGCTCTGCCTCAGTCAAATTGAGATCTGTTAAAGACCTTAGCTTGAAAGGGTTAAGGTCCCCCCACTGCATCCTGGACTATCTCTAGTTGTCCTGACCCATATCTGACCACTGTAATCAGAAAGCTCCAGAGAATAATGTGAGGCTGGTGACTTTGCACAGCCTTCTCTTACTATATTCAATTCACTTGGATGTCATTAGAGAACGCAGGACAAACAGCAGCAAACAATATGCCATATTGCTTCTCTGTCCACTTTAATAGAGTTTTAATAACCAAAGTCTTTTATCCTCTTGATAATGATTATAATGATAATAAACTTTTAATAACAATTCAAGATATGGATAGTATATTAGGTATAATATCAATGTTCCCTGTCATTTTATTGGCATTATTGGAAAGAAACTAGAAATATTCTTCTTAGGGATTTTTAAAACTTAAAGGAGTTAAATAACAAAATATTGCTATCAAAAGAATGCAAGCCACCATTAAAGATTTAGCATTTTTTTATGTGATTTCTGTCTGCTGTCTGCACTCATATTTTTGTGTCTCTTAAGGTATAGCTGTAGATGACAAATAAACCAGACCAAGTCACAGTCAAACTTTTAAAGAACAAGTTGGGTTTTTTTGGAGGGGGGAAGGCAAGGCAAAGTGACTTGCCCAGGGTCACATAATATAGTGTCAAGTGTCTGAGGTTGGATTTGAACTCAGTTCCTCCTGACTCCAGGGCTGGTGCTCTATTCACTGGGCTACCTAGTTGCCCCAAACTATTCATTTTGGTTGTATCTGTGATTACTTCTGATTACTATGGCTCAATCCAGTTCATGGTGGTTTTTATTGATCATCTAAAGTACACTGATCCATCACATAAAATCCCATTTTTGTTTAAAAGGTCATCACCAAATGGTTGGCCACTAACTTATGATTTCTTTTTACTCCCAGAGCAGATCTTTAAACCATTTATGAAGTAGTTAATGATTAATAGTCTACATGTGCAGAGAAAGTGCTCATACATGTGGAATAATGGCTCCTTAATCTCTTGAAATATTAAGATTCCAATCTGCTCCTCAAAATACATTGTTACCTGAGAAATTCAAGGTATTCCTTCCATTCTTGAAAGTCCAGGCTTGCATGAGAAATTAAAGTGAATCCTTTAACTCATATGTGATGAGGAGAAATAATAAATTAAATAACTTAGATGTTTTAATTACTTCATGTACGCCTGTGGGAGTGCAGTGGGGAAGATCATAGGATCATAGATATAGAAGTAGAATAGCATTAATGAGGCACTGAGTTCAACTCCTAATTTTATCAATATGAGAATAGTTTTAAATGCCAGATAAAAGCATTTATATTTGATCCCAGAGATAATAGGACAAGATAAGAAACACTTGAGATAGGGAGCCCAAAAAGAATTTATTTGGTGTTCCTGGAAAGAAGTGATAAGGGACTAGAGGTGGAGCCAAGATGGTAGAGTACGAGCATGAACTTGGCATGAGCTCCAGCTCCAATCACTTCTAATATGTGTAAAAAAAAGACTCTAAACAAATATTAGACCTACAGAACCCACAAAGTGAAAGAGAGAAACAAATCTCCCACTGAAAGCAACTTGGCAGTCCAAGAGGAAGGGTCTATCCCACCTGACTGGGCAGTTAGGGAGGGAATGGGAGAGATATAAGAGAGAACAGATTGGGGGAAGGGGTATTCAGTAGGTTTGCTATTTTGGGATGGGTGGTAGAAGAAGATGGGGAGAAAAATTTGCAACTCAAAATCTTGTGGAAATAAATGTTGAAAACTAAAAATAAATCAATTGGGAAAAAGGGAAAAAAAGAAGTGATAAGCGACTAAATTAGGGTGGTAGTTTTGTTAGTAGAGTGGGGGATGAGAGAGATTAGGGGTAAGAATACTAAGATTTAGAATCTGATTGGATTTGTGGAGAGAGGAACAGTCAAGGACGATACCAAAGTCACACACCTGGTAGGCTATAAGGATAGTAGAACTCCATATTAATAAGGAGGAAATATTTTTGATAGGGATGTTAATACAGGAAAGTGGCTGGAAGTGGAGATGATATATATCTAGAAGTCACCAATACAGAGTTATGATTAAATTTATGTTATTCGGTGAAGTCTTATAGTCAGAGAGAAAGGGAGATAAGGGAGGTGGGGAATTACAAATTGAAAAAGGGATAGTTAATGGTTTGCATCTACTCATTCTTTCAGCTGCTTTAGAGTGTAGTTTCCTTGGAAAAGTTGAGTAGCAGGCCTGGGAGAAGAGGGTACAGAGAATAAGGGGAGTTTTATTGGTGAATAAGGGAAATAAACAGTTGGTTCAGAGCAGGTCCTGGTTACAAGCTCTCCTAAGGTAGCATAGTATTCATATAGCAAAGGAAGAGCAGAAGAATAGATTGACCTTTCCCTCCAGTGTGCCTTTGTTCATGTGGGCTCCCATCCCAAAGCCAACGTAGAACTAAAGTCTCCAATTGTTAGCACACTTCAGTGCAGGCTGCCCAATCCTAGCTCGTTAGAGTTATTCCTTACCCTATAGCTGTCCAGCTCTTGCTTTGGTAAATTTCCAACCTGACATCACAAGCAGGACAGATTATTTTTAAGTAATAAAAGGGGGAGAGAAAATATAAAATTTTGGAAGAGTGGGAAATATACCTGGTCTTGAAGATGCTACATATATATCATATTTACTAAAGAAGGACAAATCTATAGAAAGTTTACTATTCCTCGATCCTAAAAATTTTCACTTAGCTGTAAAATGACTTGGTTTTGTTGCTCTAAACAAAGATATCCTTCTAAGTGCCAATTGGAAAATACTTTTTCTTTCATCTGAAATGTATATTATACACACACACACACACACACAAAATATGTATACCTACATACATGTGTGTATATGTGTATATATATATATATCTGTGAGTGAGGGTATGAGTGTTTGTACACTTGTGTGTGTGTGTATTTATAGCTTCACATTCCTTTGTCAGAAAAATAAGGAAGTTACCAATTAGGATGCTTAATATTCAGTATTTGTTTTCTTAAGACCCTGTTTCCCAATGGAAATTTAAGTGTTGGCTATCTCTGAAACAATTCCGTTTGTTATATTGAAGTTATATCTGTTGAGGTTGGGGTTTAGGGGTACATGAGACCCCAAAATACCAACACCCTGGGCCAAAAGAATTTGACTCAAATCTTCTTTCAGTCAAAGAAAAGCAAAGTTTATTAAAGATTCACCATAATGGGTAGACTCTTAAGGAGCCAAAGTGTTTGTGAGCTTATGTTGACAAGCAGGCCAGAGCAATCTGACACAGACTAAGTCTGTCCTAGACTGAATCTCAGGGCCTTCATGGGTGAAAGATGTATTTTATGTACAGAAAGACTGTTGGAGTTATCTAGGGGTGATCTAGAGGAGGAGTTTGGGGAAGGTCTTGAAGAGGAGTCTAAGGAGGGAGTGAGATCAGACTCCAGGAATGTGATTAAGGGTGGGACATAGCTGAAGGTCACCTGGAGATGACAGAAAATGGAGGGCTAGGCTAGTTTAAAGGTAACAGATTTGGGTGTAGATATTTTGATAGGATCAAGGGTGAGAAGTAGGCTGAAAATAGAGGGCTAGGATAGGTTAAGAGTAAGGAAGATTTGGTCCTAGCAATAATGAAAGACTTATGACCTCAGGTAAAGGCCTCATCAAGTGGAAAGATTCAGGAGGGTTTCCAGAGCCTGAAAAATCAGCTAGATTGGGAAGCAGATGTTTTTGGAAACATTTCATCATAGCTTGCTTCAAGTGTGCAATATGTTATTTGCTTGATTTGAAAACAAATTTCAGAGCAAAATTTATAGGAATTTGCTGCTTAGTTTATAGTTCAATTCACATACTCAGCATGAATACCAATTTATGAAGGTGTCATCAAATTGTTTAACCAACTCAAATGTGCACAATACAGATGGCATTGGAGGCATCAATGCCTGAGAAATAATTTGTGACATCTGTAGCCTTTCTCATAAAATTTTCAGTTCTGGTTATTTTTTTTCTTTTCCTATTTTAAGCTATTTTAAAATGCTTGCAGAATCTAATCATCAGTGTGAGAAGCATTTCCATACAAATAGAAAGTTTACTATATTTATTTTAAATCAATGTCAATTTATCTTAACTATGTAAAACACATCAATTTATTTAATCTCATTTATTACCTTTATTTAATGAAGAATAATAACGAACTATATTAAAAATGACTAAGCACATGTATTTCTTCCTTGCATGTCTATTTCCATTTTGGGAGATATCTTTAAAAAAAAAGCCATTGTTATTGCTACTTATTTAGACTACCATGTTTAACAAAAATGCCTTTAATAACATGTATGATTATTATAGGAAGATAATTAGATGGATACAAATGCACATGAAACTTACTTATTTTAATAAAGGGTATTTTTTTATGGAAGAAAAATCATACTGATATGTTAAATCAAAAAGATTTTTCTTTGACCTTACACTTCTATCAAGCTCTCATTTTCCCTAGCATTTATCCTTCTCCTAGGTCCCTAAATGGAGTAACAGTTTTAGGTGACATTGCTTGACATTAAAATGAATACATCACATTGATAGCTTACTATCATAATTTAAATTTGTAGTTGATAAAAGTATTGAGTTTTGAGTGAACACAAGATTTCATAGGTCATAGAATTAACATGTAAAAATTAAATTCAATGAAAAGAAAAAAAGGTGACTTTTAAATAGAAAATAACCTGTTCCCCTTAGGGTAAGTTGTTACTATGAATCACTTACTCCAAATTGGCAGTAATTAAGTTACTAGTTCCTTAATTGAATAATTGAGAATTAACAATCTTTTTGCTGTTCTCCTGAAGGTTGTTCCCAACTCTCTTTACTAGGTACCAAATACTAAATTATAGATAAGATACTTAACATTAACATGATTTGGCTATTTTCAGTTACTGGGCAACCTTGAATGTCAACAGAAATAGAAAGCCCAATCAAATGTATCTTCCTTGTGTCATAACTATTATGGTCAAGAATCACATAAGAGGGACTGCTATGAATGGGTTAAAATTCAAATAGTTGATGATAGGATCTATATCATTGAGATCACATATCTATCAATCCATTGAATCATGAACTTTTATTTTCAAGAGACAATGTTTTATTTTTCTGGGACCATTTTCCCTTAATAGAAGAGTGAACATTATTTATTCTCCCTCCCTGACAAAACCATTTAACTATGGCGGGGATGGGGGCAGGGGGAGAGTAAAGGTACCATATTATATCTCTTTCTTCTATTTACTATTACCTTGACCTAGAATGTTGAAGAATATAATATTACATACTTCAAAGTACTGGTGGATTGTAAACAGCTGTACCCTATCCATCTACATAGTAGAAGCACATAATTTTAGGAGTGTAAGATTCATTCATTTAACAAAATGTATTATTATGTGTCCAGGACTTTTTGAAATGCTGGCAGGGTGGGAGGGGAAGAAAATAGTTCTTGCTTTTTAAGGATGAACAGTCTGAGACAAAGAAGATTAGTAATTTGCCCAAGGTTGCATAGTCACTAGCAGAATTTTCTGCTATCTGTAACAAATGCAAGAAGGGATTCACAAATACAGGCAGAAAATTCTGTTACTCCTTCTTTTCTTTCCCAGCTATTTATCTTTCTTATACTCTCATGGGTCATGTTTTGTTCAAAGGCCATATCATTTTATGCTTATCACAATATAGATTATACACATTCCCATAGTTTCTTTGAATAGTAAGCATGGACCTTTCAGAAATTTTTGATGTTTGTAGAGGCAATGGGGGTGGGATATGGAGAAAAGGGAAATGACAAAAAAAGTGGAAGATTTCAATTCAGTAAACATTTATCTGGCACCTACCATGTGCGAGGAACTGTCCTAAGCATTAGGGAAATAAACAAGAAAAAGTGCTAGTCCCTGCAATCAAATAACTTACAAAATAATGGGGAAAGCAACATATAAAAGGAAGTTTAAAAGGAGGTACCAGTAGGTACTCAGAATAGGGTCACGCTTTTTTGTAGAGTTAAAACCAAACATGGAGACTGATGGCAAATGAAGTTTACCAGAAAGATTGTGAGACCTCTAACAAAATAAGGCTCTGAAGGGTATTTAGTGGTCTACCTTCTAGGTCTCCAGAAGGGAAAGGTAACAGAGGGTGAGTTGAGGAGGTGTTCATTAACAAAATCTAAGTCAATCTGTCTCATGATGAAATTTCAGGTTAATTAGTTCATGGAGGGGGAGGGGATGGGTATGTATTCCATGGAATCTTTTCAAAAGAAGCTGAGTGGTGGTGGCAAAGAATTGGAAATTGAGGGGAAAGGATGAACAAGTTGTAGTATATAAACATAAAGGAATACTATTGTTCCACAAGAAATGATTGGCAGGGAGATTTCAGAAAAATCCAAAGATGTACATGAACAAATGCTGAGTGAAGTGAACAGAACCAAGCGAACATTGTACACAGTAACAGCAAAACTGTGTGATGATTTACTTTGACAGACTTATTTCTTCTTAGCAATTCAATGATCTATGACAATCCCAAAGCAATTCATGATGGAAAATGCTACCTACATCCAGAGAAAGATCTATGGAGTCTGAATACAGATTGAAGCATTCTGGTTTTTTTTTTTTGTCTTTCTCATGGATTCTCCCTTTTATGCTGATGTTTCTTTCACAACGGAACTAATGTGAATATATGTTTAATACGATTGTACATGTATACCCAATATCAGATTGCATGTCATCTTGAGGGTGGGGTCAGGGGCAGAAGAGGGAAATCTTAGAAATAAAAATCTTATAAAAGTGAATGCTGAAAACTAAAAATTAATTAATTAATTTTAAAAATGAAGCTTAGTGGCAACTGTGTCACATGCCAGTTTGTAATGCTAGAAATTCTTTACATGTTGATACTCATTGAGGGGAGATCTAGTTGCTATATTCCTTTAGTTATCATAAAGTACCCTGAATGTCTGGGGTTCCCCCTCTAGATGTACATGGAGAGCAGGGTTCAAAGAGGTCTGTGTATAATTCCTTCATTTCCTACTCCTCTACTCTCAACTAGTCTGATGTATAGTCAATTATTTGTTATCCTGAAGGTTCTCATATTCTCTCATAGGACAATGGAGTTTTATGAGTCCAATAAGGAGATCAAACCCTGACATTGAATTCAATTCAATAAGCATTTATTAAGCACCCTCTGTCTGCCACACGTAATTGATATACAAAGACAAAATTGAAACAATATTTGTTCTGGAGGAGTTTATATTCCATTGAGGAAAGAATATTTACAGAGAAAATTAATATCAAATATGTAGAAAATATACAGAAAATAATTTCTGGGAATCAGTTGCAAAACGTTAGTAATTTCCAACTTTGAACCAGACCCAGAACTAAACACTGGATATACAAAGAGAAGTAAAAGAGCATCCCTTCTGTCAGGCAGCTCACAGGTTAAGTTGTGGGGAGAGACTGGGGGAGAGATAACATGGAAATAACTATATACAAACAAGCTATATGCAGGATAAGTTTCAAATAATCAAAATGCAGAAAGGTATAGAATTAAGGGGGAAGGTATATACCCAATATGAAGGAAATTTTGTTAAGAACTGAATAGATTTTCAAGATGGAAATATACATGGGCAAGGGAGAGTTGAATAAAGATAAAGAACAATTAGTACCTACATGACTGTGTATGAGGTGAGTGAAGAGAAGAGTCCAGGGAAAGAACCTTCTACATAGGCAACCTACAATTCAGAATCCTTGCAATTTTGTTTGGAGATAATCAGTAGGAAATAGTCACATACTTACAAGAAGTTATGGTAATATTACTTTGGTTATCAGTCCCTGAGCAAAGATCATGAGGTGTATATGTATGCATCAACAGTGTGGATAATGAGGCCTGATCCTGCCTGGTTCTCAAGGCATCATTGAGACCCAGCCTCAAATCACTGGCAAAATCATTTCTTTCCTAAGGTCCATGTTCATTCTAAATCACAAAGAAAAAGAGCTACTTTTCTGTTATTTTACAAAGGAAAGTTAGAAACTAATTTCGTTGCATCAAAATTCTATCCATAATAAAATTTTCTTTTCCTTCTGGGATTCATTATAATAAGGGTATAGTGTAATTAAGTTCTCCTAGAAACTGTCATAAGGGAAAGTTTTTTTTTTTAAATACCTGGGTTGTAGAAAGAAATAATTAAATTCCTGCGTTGTAGAAGGAAATAAAGAAAACAAAATTCATTCCTAGGAAAAATGCCAGTGGGAAAAGCAAAATACCAAGTGATACAATGTGTGTGAGGAAATCAGAGTATCTTTTCCTCTATACACATATATATGTATACACACATATGTTAAGATTGAAGAATATAAATATATTAGTTCCCCACCTCACAAAATAAAGTGCAGTAAAGAAGAAATGGATTATTTCTAAATTGACTTCTTAAATGTTTCATTTGTGATTACACAATAGAAGTAAAGTAATTGTAAAAAGTGACTACTACAATACAGATATATGTACACAACATATTCATACATGCACACATATAAGCACATGAAAGTACATACACATGGCAGAAGTTCAGTTCTCGACCATGAGTGGTCTGCTTTCTGCCAGAAACTACTGGCACAGCCAAAGAAAACATGTCTTGCCAATACCCAGCATTGACACCATAGCAAAGGAAAGAACTGTCTGATATAGCTCACCAAATTGCTGCTCCAGGCAAGGAAATCTTGGCAGCAGATGAGTCCACCGGTAGCATTGCAAAGTGCCTACAGTCCATTGGAACTGAGAACACAGGAAAATTGTTGCCTCTGTAGGCACTTGCTTCTGACAGCAAATGATCGAGTGAACTCCTGTATTGGAGGTGTTATACTTTTCCATGAGACACTCTACCAAAAAGCCGATGATGGTTGTCCCTTCCCCAAAGTCAAAAAGCAAAGTGTGGCATTGTGGGCATCAAGGTGGACAAAGGTGGAGTGCCCCTGGCAGGTATCAATGGTGAGACTACCACCCAAGGTCTGGATGGGCTGAATGAGCACTGTGCCCAGTGAAGGATGGAGCTGACTTTGCCAAGTGGTGTTGTGTACTGAATATTGGGGATAATACACCTTCCCCACCTTCCCCACTTGCCATCATGGAGAATGCCAATGTGCTGGCCCGATATGCCAACATTTGCCAGCAGAATGGCATTGTCCCCATCGTGGAGCCAGAGATCCTCCCTGAGGAGAACACAATCTGAAGATTTGTCAGTATGTCATTGAGTAGGTCCTGGCTGCTGTCTACAAAGCTCTGAGTGATCACCATGTCTATCTGGAAGGGACCTTGCTGAAGCCTAACATGGTCACCCCTGGCCATGCCTGTACCCAGAAGTATTCACATGAGGAGATCACAATGGTAACTATAATTGCATTTCACGGGACTGTACCTCCTGCAGTCACTGGTATCACCTTCCTCTCTGGGGGTTAGAGTGAAGAGGATGCCTCCATCAACCTCAATGCTATCAACACCCACCCCTTGCACAAGCCATGGGCACTGATCTTTTCTATGGCTGAGCCCCGCAAGCATCGGCCCTCAAGACCTGGGGCAGGAAGAAGGAAAATGCCCAAGAGGAATATATTAAGCAGGCCACGGCTAACAGCCAAGCTGCTCAAGGCAAGTATACTCCAACTGGAAAGTCAGGAGCTGCAGCCAGCGAGTCTCTCTTTGTCTCTAACCATGCCTACTACCTAAGTCAAGGCCTTCCACCTGGGTATGCCCTAACACTCCAGGCCATCCCTCACAGTCCAGGAAGAGGCTGAGATCCCAGAGCTCTGTGATGACCTCTCCTATCACTCCTAACTTGTGTGGTATTGCTGCTCTCTGGTGAATCTAGTGACCCCTCCTCAGCCCACTTTTTCTAATAAATAACTGTTTAAAAAGGAAAAAAAGATAAAAAGGAAAGTACATACACATACATACATTATATATAAACACACATAGACATGTTTTATGCACAATCATACCTATGCAAAATGTATACACACATTCTTTCAGGGATTAAAATAGTCTCATCCTCACTGTTTTCAGACCCATTGACTTTACTTTAGAGAGTTTTTTTTATTTTATTTTAAATATTACTTTATTTTCCCCAATTACATGTAAGAATAATTTTTAACATTCATTTTTAAAACTTTGAGTTCCAGATTCTCTCCCTTCATCCCTTTCCAGATACCCCCATTGAAAAGGCAAAAAATTAAATATATTTTATACATGTGTAGTCATGTAAAACATTTCCATAATAGTCATATTGTGAAAGAAAATATAACCCCCCACAAAAAAACCCTCAAGAAAAATAAAATTAAAAAAAGTATGCTTCAATCTGTATTCAGACGCCATCAGTTCTTTCTTTGGTATGGTTAGCTACTGATTTAGTCCTTCCCAAGGCCTGCTCCTGGTTTGCTGGGGCCAGAGCTATGCTGGTGTTTCCTGGGCTGGAATGTGCTCCACTTTCACCCAAGTGCAACAGACCTTTCCTTCGGATCTTCTAAGTTATCTTTGGCATCTGTGGGCTGAGAGATCTGGAAACCACCACTGTTGACACAAGCCCAGTTGCCTCAAGGCCTCCTCTTGGTTTCTTGGTGTTATACTGGACTGTACTCCACTGTCATCCTGGTGCAACAGACTTTCCTGCTGGCCTTCTAAATATTTGTGGGCTGGAAAATTGTTTCACACCATCTTTTTGTGGGTTCTGCCACTCTACAATTTGTTTAGAGTCATTATTTAAAGGTGTTTGAAGGGCCTTGGGAGAGAGCTCAGGTGAGTCCCTACCTTGACTCCTTTCTCTAGTGTTTTTAATAGGAAATGGGTGTTGTCCCATCATTGTTGTAAAGGAGAAGATGAATAACCAATGTCACTCCTAAATTTCTACCAGATGACAAAAGCAATTATGGTAGCTTTGGTTTGTTTAGTGGGTGAGGAAAATATGGTACTTAGAAGAGAGATTTTAAAGTAGGGGAGGGATTGCTACAAATGCATATTCATAACATAGAAAGCACTCTTTGGATTACATATTCTCAATGTGAAAGCTTGGGAAGTAAAAAGGACCCTGAATTAATATATCAGGTTAGGTGTCACCAAGGATATAGTGCTGAACCTTAGTTCAAATCTGGCTTCAGATACTTACCAGCTGCCTGACCATGACAAGTCATTTAACGTCTGTCTACATTAGTTTCCTCAACAATAAAAAGGGAATAATGGATAGTGAAGTAGCACCTGCTTTCCAGCTTTTCTGTAAGAATAACATCAAATAATATTTTTAAAGTGCTTCTTTGTAAACTTTATAGCACTATATGAGTGAGAATTATTATGATTACTTTAGATTGTTCAACCAGGATGATATTGTTCCCCACATTCTCCACCTCCCATTCCACACATGCACCAAGGTAGAAGTGGCAGAAGTTTTGGTAGAATTCAGTTGAAAAAAAATATTTATTAAGTATCTGTTGTGTACAGAGCACTATCCCTGGGTAATTTACTGTTTGTATATGATGTAGTCTTACCAGTTATTATTCTCATTATTAATATGTAGAATTGTGACAGGAAGAAGCTGCTTCCATGAGACTCCATGGAAAGAATTCTCAAACAACAGAACCTTGCTTTCCCCTTACCTGAAGATGAGATGAGCATACATCATGGGTTAATCCAGCTCTATATAGATGATTCTTCTCATTCTATTGTCTAAGTCACAACTATGTCTAAAATACTCTAGAAATAGCCAAAGCAGTTTCTTCTCATTGATTTCTTGATTAAGAAGATTTTTGTTCCACTAAGTAGCTATTCTTGGAGAATACAATTATGGTCTTTTCTTCAGGTCAAAATGAAAGGAAACTACCCAAAAGCCATGCTAAAAATCTAAAATGACACACTGTAATGTGAATTACAATCACAAATGAAGAAAATTACATGGTAGTATTCAAAATACTTCATTGCCATGTCTTTCAAATAATTGTTCAAAAATACAAGATAAATAGGTATTTTGTAGTCAAGAAACATGCTACATTTTAGAGCATTGTTGTACTATATCTGCAATACCTTTTTGAATTACTGAAGTGATTCTTTTCATTGGAATGTTCCCTGGAGACAGGGTAAAGGGAGTTTTGAACATTTCCCTTCAAAATTGGCAATCATTTCTTTAAACTCATGTTAAATTTGTCATATCCCCCTGGGGGTAATCAACAGGTGCTATTAATTAGGGAACTCACTGAGAGTTAAGAGAGAAATCCTTTCTTAGAGGAACAAAAAATCAGGGTCCAAATCAGGATCCAACTGAGTATAATTCAAATGACTGACAGACTAGAAGTCTGACCTTTTCTCTGAATCCAAGGGTCTGAGATAGAGGAAAAAGCTATGTTCTGAGAAAGGTTACTTGTGTGAGCTCTGTCAGCACAGGGTTAGGAGCAAGCTGCAGGGAACCTGAGAAAGCTGATTGTCTCCAACAGCATCCTTCCCCAAAGCATCAGACTGCATTGATGTGTCAGCATTTTCTCAGTCTGTCTCACACCTACCTCAGCCATTGAAGACAGGTTGTGGGCTTGGACAGTAACCTTGACCTACAACACATTCATAGAATTTGAGGCCATGACTTGTTTGGGATGGTACTGGTCAGAGACCCCATATCCTTCCAAGAATGCATATTGTTCACTGACTCAGATTCCTCTCCTCAGATGCCTACGTCACTCTACTGGACATAATAGCGTAATGCCACTTTGCAGTCATGGTCACCAATGTCTCAAGCATCCCAGCCCGTCTTAATAATATCAATTTATCAAGCAATCCCATCTTAATAATAACTAACATTTATTTAATTCTTTAAGGTTTGCAAAGCACTTTACAAATGTTATTTCATTTGTTACCTCACAACAACAACCGCAGTAGATAATTACTATTATGATTCCAATTTTTAAGATGGGAAAACTGTCGCAGTTAGAAGTTAAGCAATTTTTCCAGGGTCACACAGGGTAACACTGTCTGAGGCTGCCTTTGAATTCAGGTCTTTTTGACTCCAAGTACAGTACTCATTCCAATGTGCCCCTTAGCTACCTCTTGAATATCTTGAACAGTCAGTGAGCCTCAGGCCTCACTAAGGGAAGGTACAGTTCTTACCTGACGTATAGGAGACCCTCTGAGACTAATCTTTCCTTAGAGAGAGGTATGGAGATCCTTGCTATGTGATGTAAAAGAATCATGGCCAAAGGACCACATCTACTATATTTTCTCTTTACTCAGCTGCCCTTTTAAGACCATAGACTCAAAAAATATTGTGTCTTGGACCAGAGGTTCACAACCACAAGTTGCCTACCTAAGGACCAGAACCAGATTAAAATGTAATTGGAAAACATTTAACAAAATAAATTTTAAAATATGATACATCATAAATAATGCTAATTTGAGGTTTTCAAGTTGATCTACTTCTTCTGGGATCTCTTTCTATTTGACTTTGGCACTATTATCTTGTACTTTAAATGGAACATCTGTGTTGTACCTAGGGCCACAGTGAGATAAAGATAGGTCCTGTATGTCTGTTAAAGGAAACATTTCTAGACACTTATTTCTGGGAAATGACTTTTCAAGAGCTAATAGGTGAAGGGTGACTAAAATCTCCCTGCTTACTGGTGCCTCCTTAGTGATCATTTAAGATTTATGATATTTGAGGAAATTTACTATGGTCAGGATTTTTTCTATGTGGTTTTCCTTCTTTATTGCTTGTGTTCAATATAGCATACAAACCATAAGACTAAGAATGGGCTTCAAGAATAACAGCATTGCTTTAACAGTTGGCACATTTACATTGGTTGATTTGTGTTCCATTCAAACACTCACTGATATTGTTGTGGATGCCTTGCTAATCTGCCATATTATCACAGGAGACATCTGCTATGGATGAATTTGTATGATTCTTCTTTGCATATGAAACGTTCATGCTCTAAGCACTTGGGGAAATGAAGGCCAACCTAATCATGAAGCACAATGTCTCTAAACAAAATTCACAGAGAATGTTAATTCTATGTAATATTATATATGTAGTATATTGGTACATATAAGCATGACCTAGAGCCCACAATAAAGACTAAAGTTTAACATAGACTGGATCTAATTTGGGGGACATCTAAAAAATATTTTTTGCTCAAGTTTATCACCTGATATTTTCCCTGACAATATTAGAATTTGTATTCTAATTGTGTCTCTACAAAAAAAAATGCCATTCATGCCTTCAACCTTTATTCCAGTACAATCATACATGGTAGGCTTTATTAAATTTGACAAAAAAAATCACAAAGCATAAGGAAATTTCACCCAGTGCTAGAAACAGTTAAGCAAACCCCTCTCTCCAATGACCTTTATCTCCCACTGCTGTTTATGTAGTCTGGAGGACTATATAATGTAACATAATCTGGAGGACTATGTAATATTATCTTAGAGTTTTAGTCCCCCAGACCTGAGAGCACCAAGGGTCAGCAGAAATTTGACTCCTCTTGTTTTGGTGTTTTAACTTCCTTATGAATCTATACAATCACCTCTGATTGAAATTCTACCTGCTAGGAGATAGCACTGTATTTATAGTCTTTCTGGGTCTGTCTGTCTCCATCTTCCTGTATTTGTCTTTCTGTTTATATCATTTCTCTCTCACTTCTTTGGGAGACCATTGCTGTTAGGCAATCCTACTATAGCTACCTTATTATCTCATTATTCTATTCACCATACCTGTTTTCCCAAGTCTTTTCATTTCTCCTCAAACTTCACATCATTTCTCCTGCCTGCATATCTGCAGCTGAAGAATTTGCTTCAGGTTGAACAAAAAAAAAATTGAGGTCATTTGCCATGGGTTCCTTTTATTTCCTCTTCCTCATTTCACATCACTCATACGTTTTCTGCCACTATCTCTCCCTTTATCCTGATCTCATATGATGAGGTAGCTTTATCCCTCTGCTAAGGTTAAACTATCTCCCTGCTCAAACAATCCCATTCTATTCTGTCTCTTTCAGCAAATTGTCCCCTCTGACCTTTCTATACTTTCACTTATTTTCAATCTCTCCTTATCTATTGGTTCATTCCCTACTACCAACGAATGTGCCCATGTCTTTTTCATGGGGGGTGAGAGGGGAGGGCAGGGCGATAAACTCAGTTGATTCTTCTGTACCTACTATCATTCTATATTTCTTCTTAACTTTGTGGCTAAACTCCTTGAAATGGTTATTTACATTCAGTGCCTCCACTTTCTTTCCTCTCTTTCTCTCTTCTCAATCCCTTACAATTCAGCTTTGATCCTTGTCATTCCACTGAAATTGCTCTCTCCAAAATTCTCAGTGGTCTAGTAATTACCAAATCCAATGACCTCCTTCTCTATGAATTCTCTCCAGACTTTGCTACCCTCTCCTCCTTGATATTTTCTCTCCTGGTCTTGCTTCCAAACTTACTGTTCCTTCTCAATAATAGCCTTTGCTGGATTCTCAACCAGATCACACCCTTAATATTAGGGGCACCATAGGATTCTGTCTTGGACCCTCTTCTCCTTCTACACTACTTCACTTGACAACCTCATAAGTGCCCATAGATTTCCTTACCATCTCTATGCTGAAGAGTCTCAAATCTATTCTTCCTTCCCCAACTTCTCTGTTGATATTCAATTTTGCATTTCAAACTGCCTTTCAGACATTTTGAAATGGAGGCAGAGTACAAATATTAAATTTAAAGTGTTCAAAACAAAACTAAACCCTTTCTTCCATCCTTGCTTAACTATGTTTGTCAAGGGCAACATCATCCTCCCAGTCCCTCAGACTTGAAACTGTTCTCAAGTCAAGATCTTTCACATTCCTATCCAGTCCACTGCCAAGGAACATCAATAACATCTTTGCAACATTTCTCAAATTTTGAAATGTTAGCTGACACTGCCACTACTCTGATATAAAACTTCATCCTTTCATACCTAGGCTATTGCAATAGGCTGCTGATGGGTCTGAATGACTCGTCTCTCTTTAGGCAAATCCATTCTCCATTTAGTCACTAAATTCATTTTCTTAAAGTGATGGTTTGACCATGTCACCCAATAAACTTAAATAGTTGCCAATTACCTCTAAGTTCAAATACAAAATCCTGTTATTCAAATCCCTTGAAAACCTATCTCCCTTATGACCTTTCCAGCCTTCTTAAACCTATCAATATCTATCATATACTCTTGAATTTAGTGACACTGGTAACCTTTTTGCTCCATCTCTTGGCTCTGGGTGTTTTTTTTTTTTACTATCCCATGTCAGGAATTTTCTCCCTACTCATCTCTACTTACTGCATTCTCTGGCTTCCTTTAAATACCAATTAAAATCTTATTTTCTAAAGGATACCTTTTATAAATCCTCTTAATTCTGGTGTCTTCCCTTCCTTAATTATTTCATGTTTGTCTTGTATAATAGCTTGTTTATATATATTTCCTTGTACATATTTGTTTGTATATCTTTCTTTGTCTCTCTGTTTGCTCTCCTTTTGAAAAGCATCTGTATGCTTGTTGTCTCCCCATTTTATCATGAGCTCCTTCAGGACAAGGCCTCTTTTTGTATGTACAGGGCTTAGAATAGTGCCTGTTACATAGTAGGTGAACAGGTTACCCATAAAGAGGGTTAAGGTTGCTCTGGAGACCCCAAAATACCAACATACCAGGTTCTGCCGAATAAATTTGACTCAAGTCTTCTCTCAGCCAAAGAAAAGTAAAGTTTATTAAAAGTTTGCTTGTATTGGACACAGAGTAAGTCTGTGCTAGGTCATTCTATGGCACTCTCAACCACATGGAGGGAAGATGGATCTTATATACAGAAAGTTGTGGTAGGAATCTAGGGGTAATCTAGAGGAAGAGATTGGGGAGGGTCTTCAGGAGAAGTCAGATGAGGTCAATGAGTGATTAAGGGTGGGAAGTTGCTGGAGACTACCTGGATGCTACAGACAATGGTGGGCTAGGCCAGTTCAAGGGTGGATTGATATTTTGATAGGCTCAAGGGTGGAAAGTCTAGTAACAGAGGTTTGGGCCCAGCCACATGAGGCTTATAGCCTCATGCAAATGCCTCATCAAATGGGATGATTTAATCAGAGTTCAAAGCGGGTTTCCAGAACCTGAACCTCACAGACTCAAGGAGAGCTCAAGGGGCCTCCCAGAGCCCTTACCTCATCATTTCCCCCTCAAACAAATGGGACCCAAATTCCTTCAGGGTAAAGGGCAAAGGTCTCAGCTTCTGAAAGTGCTTCCTGCTGGCAAGGGGCATAGAGCTGTCCCTGTCTCTCTGGGTCCTGTTCAAGGGGGTCAGACTTCACATTCAAGGGGTCAGACTCCAGAACGTGGATGATGCCAGGTTCAGTGGGCTGGAGAACTTGGATTCAGTTGGAGATTTGCATAGTCTTAATGGTCATCCAGAAGTTGACGAACCCTGGAACCTCAGACCTAGCAAGGAGGTTGAGCAAACAAAGACCAAAAAGGAACCAAAAAAAAAAATTAAGGAAAGACAATTTCCCTGGTTGGAATTAAAGATGACTATGGCAAGGCCAAAACATTGTCAGAGATCCCTTTCTTTTCTAAATTGCTCCATGGACATTTAGCACATGGAAAGCAATAGCAGCAACAGAATCTAATAGTTTTCAAAAACAGGCAATAACGACCAAAACCTGTTCTCTCTTTCCATCATCATAGAGAGTGAAAGATTTTTCCTAGATTGGGTAAAGCTGCAGTATTGGTCAATTTAGTTTTCAAAGTCTCAAAAGCTTTCACCTGGTGGTCTGGGCCCCACTCTAGACAGAATGAGTCAGGGCCTTGAGTAGCAATTAGTGATTGCAATCCCTCCCAGACCTTGGGTTTAATTGGATATAGACCATGATGGGAGGACATTGTAGGATCTAGGAGTCAAAAACAAATGCTGGCGTGGCAGAAGTAGCTCACCCAGGAATTTCTTGATCCCAACTGTTGACTTAACTATCTCCCACAATTCTGAGGGAACATGGGGAGATCTGGAAAGCTTAACTAGAGAAAATTGGCCTCCCAATTTCACCAACAGGTTCCTTCCCAACAAGGGGGCAGGATAAGAACAGAGCATAAGGAAGGAGTGTTCAAACAACAGATCCTCAAGTAGGCAGGGGACTGGGTATATCTGGAAACATCCCTTAAGTTTCCCCTTCCATGCCCCTGACCTGACTGGTCAAGGGGAGGGTTCAACCAATTGGTTAGAAGAGAGAACTGAGCCATAATAAAGTGGGTAACCTTACCTTCAGCCTTGATGCTTGCCCAGAGTTCAGTGAGAAATGGAGAAAGTGGGACCACTTCCAAACCCCAGGCTTCCCCATCATTCCAAGTCTTGAGAAGATTGGAGGACAGGATACTGGGAGGTGGCTCTACCACTTTTACCTTCAGTGACCATCCTTTCTCTAATGTCCCTCCTGGTCAGATGGGCACAGTTCTAGAGGCGTTAGTTCCTGGGGCTCCCTATGGGGGGGATGCCCTGGAGCGACACTTCTTGAACCAGTGAACCTTCTTGTGGCATCAAAAGCAGGTTTTCCTACTGACCAAGTGACTGGGCTTCCTCCAAGTGTGTCCCCTGGAGGGGCTTTTCCTGGCCATGGCAGTAGCCAAGAATGGAGCATGTTCTCTGCCTCTGGTTTATTCCCTGAGTTCTTTCTCCTCTGCTGCAAACCAGGTCTCTGTTATTAAAGACTCCAAAGGCTGTCTCCAGTAATTGGGCCTGAGGTGTTTGGGGTCCCATTGCCAATTTCTGCAGTTTCCTCCTAATATCTGGGGCAGACTGACTAATGAAATATATGTTAAGGGTTGTTGCCCCTTCTATAGAGTAAGGATCTAAATTTGAATACCTTTGAATAGCTTCTACAAGTCTATCTAGGAAAAGGGTGGGGTTTTCTTGATTTGTCTGAGAAATTACTCTAACTTTCTGATAATTTACTTGCTTTTGAAATGCAGGTCTTAGGCCTTCTAACAGGCAAAGTACCATATGGTCTCTCTTCTCCCTATCCTCCTCAATTTGATAATCCCATCCTGTGTCACTAGTGGGAACAGAAGCTGTTCCTGGGGGGTATTTTATGGGATTATTGCTAGCCAAACTATCCCCAAATTGTGGGGCTTGTTCCCAGATTCTCCTCTTCTCCTCAGTGGAACAACAGGTAGAGAAGAGGATATGCAAATCACCCCTAGAAAGTTCAAATTATAGGGATAAATCCCAAAAGCCTTCAGTAAATTTTGTTGGATTTTTGGGAAACTTGCCCCATTTGTATTTAATTTGATTGAGATCCAAAATGGAGAATAGGACATACACTATAGTTTTCCCACCTGATGAGAGAGGTGCTTCCCTTAAGGGAAAAAGCCCTGAAGGCAGTGTGGGGACAGGGGCTTGGGAAGGGAGATTGGAAGTCCTGCTTCCTTTGAGGGAGTGAATGGGTGGTGCTGGCTGAACTGGGTCAGACTTTAAGACTGGGGGATCTGTCTGGCAAGGGGGAAGATCAGCCGGCACCTGAGGAGGGGAAGGGGTCAGAAAAGAAGATACCTCTATGACTTCCTTGGGGATAGGGCCTGAGGCCTGAGTGGGTGTTGCCTCAGGGTTGGGGCCACAGAGGGAGGCACCTCAGCAAGACCAGAGACTGGGATCTGAGCTGGGGTCCCTGAGGGGGAAGGGGCCATGCTGGGAGATACAGGGTAAGAGATATGGATGGTGTAGGAGGCAGGAAATTAGGGGTGTTGGGCTAGAGGAAAAGGGAAGGGAAACCAAGGGCTAAAGGGTTGGGGTGCAGCAGAGGGGGCTGGGGGAGCTGCCTTAGTGACCTGAGCAGGAGTTGCTGAGTGGGGAGGGGCTGGGGCCGAAGCCATAGGAAAGGGGTCATTTAATTGTTCCCTATTGCCCCTCTGTTGAGGGGCTCTAGCTTCAAGCATCTCACAATCTTTCCTGAGAACCTTGTTCTGAGAAAGTTCAACAAAGGCCATTAAGTAAGCAACTTTGATCCATCTTCCTTCTCTGAAACAGCATGATTCTAACTGCAAGAGAGTATTATCTTTTAAAGTCCCAAAAAAACAAGCCACAATTCATGGTCTTCTAGGCAATACGTAGGCCAAACAGTGTGGCAAAAAAACACCAACTTTTCCTTTTTAAGGTCTCCAGAGAAACTAAATTTTTTCCAATGCTTTAAAAGACAACCCAAAGATGAACTTTTGGGAGCTATAGGCATAGGGCCTGGAAGTCCCTTCCTCACTAAAGGAAGCTTTGAGAGTAAGCCTTGAAAAATGAACAAAAAAGAAACCACAAAAAAGTACCTGAAATTTTCCAAGTTCCCTAGCACCTAGAGAATGGAAAGAATCTGGCTTATACTTCCAGATGGGTCATCTGTCCTTATTCTCCATTCTTCAGAAGCCACACCGACGTCCACATTCTCTAAAATAACCAAACAGGACCAAGAACCTGAGGTCATGCTGAGCACGAAACAGCCTTCTAGCTGTCTGACCTAATGGGACCTGAGAGGTCAGGACCCCCACAAAAACCATAAACACACACACACATACACACCCAAAACACACTTCCAAGATACTAGGGAAAGAGAGAGGCTTATGTACCTTCCAGTCCCAGTTGAAGAAGAGCTTGAGATTAGCAGTGTTTCCAGTATCAGGGAACCATAAAAATGAAGAGGTTACCCATAAATAGGCTTAGAGTTGATCTGGAGACCCCAAAATACCAACACACTGGGTCCTGCAAAATGAATTCCATTCAAGTCTTCTCTCAGACAAAGAAAAGTTAAAGGGTGGATTGATATTTTGATAGGCTCAAGGTTGGGAAGGGTAGTAACAGAGGTTTGGGCCTAGCCACTGAGACTTATGGCCTCATTCAAATGCCTTATCAAATGGGATGATTAAATCAGAGTTCAAAGGGGGTTCCAAGAGTCTATACCTCAAAGACTCAAGGAGAGCTCAAGGGGCCTCCCAGAGCCCATACCTCATCAGTAGGTACTTAATAAATGTTTATTGATTGATTATCTGTGTCTCTATAATCTGTTTAATTCCCTGTCTCTAAATTTCTATTCTCTCTCTTGCATCCAACACAGAATTTATATTGAAGTAGAAGTTTTTAGCTGAACAGTCAGGGCCACCCTCTGATAAACTCAGAACTTATTCAATATGTGCATCTTCTTGAAACATATAACAGAAGATAAACTATAACATTTGACATTAGGAATGGATGACCTCCAGGCTACCTTCACATTATTCAAGCATTTATTAGAAGAGGCAACAAGACTCAGAAAAGATCCAGAACCTTATAAATTTTCCCCACCATCAAAATACCTCTGATCCAGTAAGTATTGGTGAGTCCTCTTTTTTCTATCTTCAATTTTATAGACCTGTGATATCCTAGCTCCCCAAATGGTGAGGTCAACATGCTTTTTTTCTGTTGTTTTTATAAATTTGATTTGAGTATTTAGCAGGAGATTGGTTGGTTTTTGTCATTCATTCTTGAAGAGGGTCAAAATGACCTCACTATGTTACAGTCTAGTTGCAGTGTGCCTGACTATGACTAATCGGACCAATATGAGCTTGGAATATGACAGTTGGTCAGGTGAACATTTGGGGTGGATTCTCTAAATCTGTGCATCTCACATTTCTTTTGTGCTGCTTCAATTCTGCTTTTCTCATAGAGCACAGTATCTTTTTCTCATGAGGACATACCATTCTGGGTGGTCCTGTGCCAGTGTCTCCCATGTCACAAAATTCCAATGTTCTTAAGAGAGATCTTGAGTGTCACTGAATCACTACTTCTGACCACTGTGTGAATGCTTCCCCTATGTGAGTCCTCCATAAAAGTCTTTTTGGCACACCAATGTTTGGCATTTGAACAATGTGGCCAACCCATCAGAGTTGTGCTCTTTGCAGTGGAGTTCAAATCCTGCCAGGTGATCTTCAGAATTTTCCTAAGAAAATTCAGATGGAAGTAATTCTGTTTCCTGGTATGGCATTGGTACACTGTTAAGGTTTCATAGGCATACAACACTGAGGTCAGTACAACAGCTCTTTAGACTTTCAGTTTGGTAGTGTCAACCTCTATTAAAGATTTGGTTAAAGGAGACAAACAAATAGCGATATACAGTTACAGAATTTATTCTCCAAAGCTAGCAGACTTGTACTAGAAGTGCAGGAGCTGAGTCCTGACTGATGAAGAAAAAGATAAGAGAGCTTAAGTACATTTTAGGACCATCCCAATTCAGGGTGGTGGTGTCACACAAATTTATGATCCCCAGAAATGTATTGTATGAGAAAGGAATTTTCTTATTTGAATAAATGGTAAATGCAATAAAACAAGAGAGCTGACAAAGTGTCCATTGAAATTATGATCCAGAATATCTGTGTTTTCTTTACCATTAACATTCCATAACATGGTATATGTTCAGAAAATATTAAGAAAAAGTCCCATTACTCAAGTTAATGCCTCAAGTTGAAGGTCTCGTACTTAAGGGCCATAAAGTAGGCCTCTTCTGGATTGTTGACATAAGGAGAGGTGTTCTCCAAGAGCAAAACAAAGCTGGGTCTGTTTGGAATTTATGATCTCTGGATGCCTGTTTTAAATTCAACTTTCAATTCTACCTTATCTCTGGGTTTGCTGACACAGAAAAAGAGCCTTTTTAAAAGGAGGCAAAACAGTCTGATTAATTTGTACTTTGGCCAAAATATGATATTTAATGATTATCAGTAGTCAGTCTAATACTGCTTCTTTATCACACTTTCCTTTGCAGCTTCCCAAACACTGAAGTAGTTCTGACAATGCATGCATCAACCTCATTATTAGTGTGTGCATCCCTAGAAAGTATATTGCCAAGACAAATGAACTTGTCCATAACATTCAAAACTTCTCCATTTTCTTTAACCAAAGGTTCCATGTATGGATGTTGTGGTGTTTGCTGATGGAGCAACTATGTTTTCTTGGTGTTAACTGTTAGCCCTAAATTATCAAAGGCACAAGAGAATTGATCCATACTTTGTTGTGTTTCAGCTTCAGAAGATACATTAAACACATAGTCATCTGTAAACAAAAAATCATGCACCAACACTCCCTCCACTTTGGTCTTGCCTTGTAGACTTTTCAAATTGAAGAATTTATCATCAGTGAGCTGATCTTGATGCTATATTCATCCTTACTGAAGGTGTTGGACAACATGGCTGAAAATATTATGCTAAAAAGCATGAGAATGAGCACACAAACTTATTTCACTCCATTGGTGACTGGGAAAGTGCAAGAGCATTATCCATTATCCAGAACCGAGACAATCAGGCCATCATGAAATTGATATACAATACTGATTAACTTCTCTGCACAACCAAATATTGACATAATTTTCCATAAGCTCTCATGACTAACAGTATCAAAGGCCTTGGTCAGATCTACAGATGTTGTACACTCCTTCTGTTTTGCGCCTGGCATTTGTCCTGGAGTTGTTAAGCAGAAATAATATATTGACTGTTCCTCGACCATTTCTGAAGTCACACTGGCTCTCAGGTAGATGATACTCTTCCAGATGAAGGATCAACCTATTATAGAGGACTCTGGAAAGAATGTTGCCAGCAATGACTAACAGAGAGATACACACCCACCCCACTGTGACTGTCACAGGATAATCTATTTCCTTTACTTTTATAAAGATGGACAATGGAGGCATCCTTGAAATCCTGGGGGGAAACCTCCTCTTGCCATACAACCTGAAAAATTTCAGTCAGCTTTTGTATGAGCAATGGACCCCCCACCTTGTGAATTTCAGCTGGAATAGAATCAACATCAAGTGCTTTGCCACATGAAAAGAGAGTAATGACATTCAAAAGCTCTTCTTCAGTTGTAACTTCAGCTAGGAAGGGATGGATTTCAGCCTGAGGTAAATGGTAATGTAAATGGTAAATGACTTCAGCATTAATTGATGATAGTCTGTTGAGAACACTCTAGAATTGCCCAACCCATCTTTCTAGGATCATGTTTTGATCAGTAATCAATGTGACTCCCTTAGCACTGAGTAGCTGAGATGCACCATAGTTCTTTGGCCTATAAATGGCCTTCAGGGAATCATAAAAGCATTTAGGATTGTTGCTATCAGCATAAAACTGAATTTCACCTTCCTTCTTATTGAGCCAAGAATAGTGTATCTCTCTAAGTTTCACTTACACTTTACTTTTGATGGAATTTAATGCTGCCTTCTTAGCAATGTATGAACTATTCTGCTGGTAAGCAATGTAGAGTTCTCATTTTTTTGTAGCAGCTTCTGAATTTCCCCATCATTTTCATCAAACCAGTCTTGATGTTTGCAAGTGTTCTGTCCCAGGTGAGCAAATGCAGTGCTGTGCTCCAAATCTCTGAAAGTTGCCCACTCCTTTTCTGCTCAACTGTTGCCAACATTGTGTTGTCTCAACTTTCCCTCCAAGTTAGCCACAAACTGTTCCCTCTCAGATAGGTGATCTAATCTGCTGACATTAATTCTTCTGGTAGTTTTGCCTTGAATATTTAGCTTGGAGAGGATAAGTCTCTGATCAGTCTAGTACTCTGTGGCACCACATTGCTTTTATTACTCTCACATTCCATCTCTCTCTTCTTCTTACAGTCACATAGTGTATTAACTACCAATATTTGCTTCAAGGGTGCAGCCATGAAGTTTTATTGCATTTAGATAAGCAGGAGATAGTTTTTGGTGATGAGAGGTCATAAGATGCACGTCTTCAGTAGTAAAAGATCATTATTGCTGCTGTTTCCAACTCCATCCCCCCCCAAGACCTCCCTGTTATATTTCATAGTTTGAGTCTACTCTAGCATTAAAGTCAGCCAGGACTATAAATTTGTCCTTTTTTGGTACACTGATGATAAGGTTCTCCACTCTTTACAAAATTTTTCTTTGACCTCATCAAATACCATTATGTGTAAGACTATGGGATACACATTAGACATACAAAGGCAATATGAAAAAAAAAAACCATTCCTGCCATCAAGGAGCTTACATTTTACTGGGGAAGGGAGGTATAAATTTTACATTGATAAACATGAACAAGGATGCATTCATTTAACTAGACCATGTCCATAAAAGCTAGGAATTCCATGAGCACTGGGGCAGATTCCCTCAAACTGAAACTAGGATGCTATTTTGGGTTTTCATCAAGAGCCAGAAGCAGATAGATTTTCAAGCCTACTTTACCCATATGATAAGGATATACCAACATGTCTCAGATGGGTGATGGCAGCTATAACCAGTTGTTCTTCATAGGTTTATCCTTAACTGGGGTCCATAAACCCTTGAACAGTTTGGCCCATTAGAGTGATTCATATCCAAGCAAAGTCCTGCCTCATTTTCAAGAAAGTATTATATTGCTTATGACTCAGTCCTGCCCTCTAAGGGATAGCATTACCTCTTGATCATTTCTGCTTTATAAAGGCTTCCAAAGATCTGTTACAGCTTAAAGAAAAACTTCTGAAAGTCAGTTAATATGCTTCTATTCTCTTTCAGTTTCATGATCATTTGTAGGGTGCATATTGATGTTAGAATTTACCTGTCTAAATTAGGTTAATTAGGAAATTCCACAGTTTCAATTTTGAGGCTGCTACACTGTGGTTTCTTAGATTTGTTCAAAGATTTTTCTGGTATTTGGAATCAAATGGCCACAGACTGGTAAGTTTGTCAAATATATGGTCAACAATCATTTTCATAATTTTTCTTGGCAACCTCTTGAGCAGTGAAACCAATGGTTTTGATTAAGGATTTCTGTGTTCGGATTAAAATTCTCAGATTCACTGCTTCAGTGCCACTAGGGAAGATCACATTCTTGCTACTGAGATCATTGATACTATAGTCTGTGGAAGAAAAATATGGATGCTGTAAACTAGGAGGTGGCAGGGTCAAGGATTTGCCTGAGAAGAATCTTGGTTGGTATTGATAATTTATACTCTGCTGGGACTTTGTAAAAGTTCCATTGAATTAAGGAGATGATTAGGAAGTGTAATAAGTAGCATTTTCAAACAAGAAACATGCAAATAAGAAAGCATAGAACTTCTTTATGTATTATATAATTATGTATGGAATGGGTGTATTTAATTTGCATGATTTTTGTTTTTAGCATTTTTTTTACTTCTAAGCTGTTTTTATTTTAAATTACTCTTTTTCCTGCTCTAGGTACCTCTTAATCCTTTGAAATGATGTCAGCAGTGAGATCTGGATACTATGTAGCCTGATAAATGTATGATATTTGATAATTACTTTCTTTAATTTTTTTTCACTTTGATAAGTTCCATTGTTGAGATGTGTGTGGAGGAGAAATACAGGTCCATTTTCTTCTTTTTGTCAAGATCTTTATACCACAATAATAAAACTCAGGAATAGGTAAATGTTAAAAAGGTTGACTATGAATTAGTAATTAATATTCAAAAAGAAGGTGTATTAAAATAGCAATGCCAACTCCTTCCAATTTGTTAAAAAATTAAATTGTCTAGCCAGATTCCAAACCCACCTACTGCACAACATTGATTCTAGGGGCAATTAATGGATTAATGATAGAATTAAGACTTTTATTCTTACTAGAGTAAAGGGCAAAAAGAAAAGCACTGACTTCATTTAGAGAGTTCAAAACAGGAAAAAAACCCAACACTTTCAAACTACTGTTTTGGGAAGACTCTGAAAGATATTCAAATACAATTTGAACTTTAAGACACTTGGCATCACTAGGTGACAGGTTAAAGTCTACTATAAAAACTCATGATAGAAACCATTTTCAAACTAAAATGTAGGATCATAGAAGGATTATATCTGCTACATTTCAAATGTGTTTCTTTAGAGTCTCATCCTCTGGTGAAATACTCACAAATGCTGATATTGATGCCCATCAGAGGCAGGCTTGCTCTCAGCAGAGTCCAAGATGTGAACTGACTGTGACTGGATTTTCTGATTTAATAGTACAGGGTTATTCAAGCATGAAATTACCTCCTTCATGTAAGGCAATCCCCTATTGCCTGGAAAGTCAAGGCTTAAAAACTTGATGTCTACTGTGATTACAGTTGTTGACCCAACCAATTGTTGCTAGAAAACAGAGTCAAGCATTTCTGCCTTCCACTCTGGAGAAAATAACCTCTCTTAAAAGAGTTCAAAGGTGTGAGGAAATGTATGACATATCTCAGATTCACATTAGGCAATTAACATGCTGGGTTAAAATGCATTGAGTATAATTATGGCACAGATGGAGAATGGTGTCCTGAGACTTCTGTATAGTTTTTAATAAACCACAAAAGAGTTGAAAAATAAAATCAAATGAAAATAGATTAAATTTAGCAAAAATAGTTTATGACACAAATCTTAAAACAAAATATCCAATTTAATGCCCCTAAAAAGTTAAGTCAAATTCATTATTTTATTCTTTCAAAATATCTTTGAAAAACATTCTTCCATCTCTGCTTAAATGTCTTCAATGATAGAGAACTTACTAATGTATGAGGCTAATCATAACATCTTTAGCCCACTCTAATTGGTGGAAATTCTTTCTTAAATTGAGCCAAAATTTACCTCACTGTAATTTTCACCTATATTCATCATATGTATCAAAGGTAATTATAGATTTAGAATTGGATCCTAGAGTAAAGGCTTAATAAATACTCTGCCAATATATTCTAATTCTCATATTTTGCAGTTGGGGAAACTGAGAATATAAAACATTAAGTTTCCAAAAGTTTCATAGTTTTAAATTTATTGAGTTTCACCTTTAAATGTTGAGTCGCTTTCCCTGGAGGGCTTTTTTTCATTGGCTAGTGCTTTTTTTTTTTTTTTTTTAGAGTTTTGATCCATTTTACAATTCAAAACGTTCCTGTAGTATGAATTTCTGCCTGTAAAAGTGGTGGTTCAAGCAAGTACTAATACTATTACTTACTACCACCATTTGATAATCTTATTGAAACTGCAGGTAAAAATCCTATTTGAGTAGATTCCTTTCCTAATGAAAAGAGACATTTTTATTGGGTATGATTTATTGTAATCACTTTTGCTTGCATGTTTAATTTATAGGTTGCTTTGAAGGATAGCTGCTTGTAGCCTCATAAGTTTGCATGTCAAAAGTTCAACAGGTATTTTTTCATTTTGCAATGTTTTCAAAAGGCTTCTGACTTTGTCTGCATGTATGCATAGGCATACACACACATGCATATTCCAAGACAGTAATTCTCCAACATTTCCAGAGTGCTAGAATCTTTAAGTTTAAAAAAATTTTGTGTGTGTTGGGGCAGCTAGGTGGCTCAGTGAATAGAGCACAGGCCCTGGAGTCAGGAGGACCTGAGTTCAGATCCAGCCTCAGGCACTTAGACACAAAACTAACGTGGGACATTGGGCAAGTCACTTAACCCCAATTGCCCTCCAAAAAAACAAACAAACAAAAAAGAAAAAAATTGTGTAGAAACTTTGTTGTGAAATTCTCTAAAATTAATATTTTCAAGGCTATTGATGAATAATATAAGGTTCATTTAAAAATCAGCATTTTCAGGGTTCCTTTCAGCACAGTTTGAAAAACAAAATTCTAAGGCAAGGGTAACTTCTGATTTCCTAAAAATATCTTTTAGCACCTAAGTTGGATTTTTGCTCTAGAATAACTCCAACCTCACAATATCTCTGACTATATATCTATCATTCTTGGATTATTTATAAGAACCATTACATTTCTTCAGAAAATAAGAGTGTAAGAATGAGGCCTCTGAGGATATTGACTATGTGTCAGGAAATCTCTAGGCTGCTCTTTATCTAGATGTACATAAGGGGGCCTTGTCAACTTTTTCCCTTTCTGCATTGTCTTTGTATTTTAGATCCAGCCAGCTGAATATATAACACACATCATTCAATAAATAACTTTGTGTGTAGGTTTTTTTTAGTAATGTGGAGGTAAAATGTATCATATAATTATCCCTTTTGAGAATATTTAAAGGCAGCTATATGGCAGCGATACAATACTGGACCTGGAGTCAGCAAGACCAGAGTTCACATCTACTCTTACCTGTTAACTAGCTAAGTGGATAAATCACTTGATCTCAATTCCCTTAACTTCAAATGATCATGAGAGACTGATCATTTCTCAAATGCCTTGGATTAAATCTTACAAAGCTACAGGGTATCTTTCCTAAACTCTTTTTTTTTTTCAAATTTGGTGCTGATTTGTCCAAATGAAAGTTACAAATAATAAATAGCAAGCACTTAATATACTAGATGAGTTACTACCCAGATGATTTACTAGGTAAAACTACTCCTTTGGTTTTCTTGTAATTCTTCATTTAGTATCTTCTTTTTCCCTAATTAAATGTAAAAACAATTTTAATATTCATTTAAAAATATTAGGTACAAATTCTCTCTCCCTCCCTGCACTTCTCATTGAGAAAGCAAGCAATTCAATATAGTTTTATATGTATAGACATGCAAAACATATTTCCATATTAGTCATATTGTGAAAGAAAACATAAGACCCACCCATGACCCCCCCCCCCCATGAAACAGGAAAAATGAATAAAGTAAAAAAGAATGCAGTTTGATTCATATTCAGACTATCACTTCTATCTCTGGAGATGAATAGCATTTTTTTTGTCATAAATCCTGTAGAGTAGTCTTGGGTAACTTTATTGCTGAGAATAGCTAATTCATTCACAGATGATCATCTTTAGAAATTTCTGTCACCTGTACAATGTTCTCCTAGTTCTACTCATTTAATTTTCCAGCAGTTCACATAATTTCTTTTTGGAGTTAGGAAGGCAAGGCAATTGGGGTTAAGTGACTTGCCCAAGGTCACACAGCTAGTTTCAAGTGTCTAAAGTCAAATTTGAACTCAGGTCATTCTGCCTCCAGAGCTGGTGCTTTATTGATTGTACCACCTAGCTTCCCCAGTTCTTATAATTTTTTCCAGATTTTTCTGAAAGCCTTCTGTTCATCATTTCTTTTTTTTAATGAAATTTTATATTTATTTTTAGTTTACATCATTCATTGCCACAAGATTTTGAGTTACGACTTTTCTCCCTGTCTTTCCCCTACCCACCACCCCAAAACAGCAATCCCACTGTATACCGCCTCCTCCAATCTGCTCTCTCCTATATCCTCTCCCATAGCCCTTCCAACTTTCCAGTAGGGCAAGATGGATCTTTATACCCTAGTGCCTGTATATCTTATTTCCCAGTTGCATGTAAAATATATATATGCATATATATATATATATTCATATTCAGTATTTATAAATATAATATTTATATATATAGAGAGAGAGATTTAAATATTTGACATTAAAACTTTGTATTCCAGATTCTTTCCCTTCCTTATCACTCACCCTTACTGGGAAGATAAGCAATGCAATATAGGTTGTACATGTATAGCTACACAAAACATTTCCACAGTGGATATATTGTAAAAGACTGACTATATTTTCCTCCATCCTATACTGCCCCCAACTTGTTCTATTCTCTACTTTGATCCTGTGCCTTTTTAAAAGTGTGTGCTTCCAACTTCCCTCTTCCCCAATCTGCCCTCCCCTCCATCATTTTCCATCTAATCCCTTTCCCCACTACCCTACAGTAGGGCAAGATACCCTAATTAGTGTATATGCCATTCCCTACCTAAGCCAAATTCAATGAGAGTAAGGTTGACCCATTGCCTTTTGCCTTCCTGTTCTTCCCCTCCATTGTAACAGTTTTCCCTTGTCTCTTCTATATGGGATAATTTACCCCATTCTGTCTCTCCCCATTTCCTTTCATTATCTTCCTCTCTGACCTCTCAATTTCACCTTTTAAGTACCATTCTTTCCTATTCAATTGGTTGTGTGCTCTCTGTCGATGTATCCCTATACATATATATATATACACATACTTACATATGTATTCATATACCCATATACCCTTCTACATAGACATATGTATGTATATATATATATATGTATATATATGTACATTTATATTCCCTTCAACTATTCTCATACTGAGAAAAGTTTCATAAGTTACAATTATCATTTTTCCATATAGGAATGTATACAGTTCAATTTTGATAAGTTCCTTATGATTTCTTTTCCCTGTTTACCTTCTCGTGCTTCTCTTGCTTCTTGTATCTGAATGTCAAATTTTCTTTTTAACTCTGGTTTTTTCATCAGGAATGCTTGAAAGTCCTCTATTTCATTGAATGAACATATTTTCCCCTGAAACATGATACTCAGTTTTGCTGGGTAGGTGATTCTTGTTTGTAATCCCAACTCCTTTGACCTCTGGAACATCATATTCCAAGCCCTTCAATCCCTCAGTGTAGAAACTGCCAGATCCTGTGTTATTCTGATTGTGTTTCCACAATATTCAAATTGTTTCTTCATGGCTGCTTGTAATATTTTCTCCTTGATCTGGGAATTCTGGAATCTGGCTATAATATTACTAGGAGTTTTCTTTTTGGGATCTTTTTCAAGAGGTGATCAGTGGATTCTTTCAACCTCTATTTTGCCCTCTGGTTGTAAAATATCAGGAAAATTTTCCTTGAGAATTTTTGGAGGATGATTTCTAGGTTCTTTCTTTGATCATGGCTTTCAGGTAGTCCAATAATTTTTAAATTATATCTCCTGGATCTGTTTTCCAAGTGAGTGGATTTCCCAATGAGATATTTCACATTGCCTTCTATTTTTTCATTCTTTTGGGTCTGATTAATAGTATCTTCATTTCTCCTAAAGTCAATAGCTTCCATTTTCTCCAATCTAATTCTAAAGGAATGATTCTCTTCAGTGAGTTTTTGAGATTCTTTTTCCATATGGCAAATTTGGCCTTTCTTTCAGTCTTCTCCTCATTGTCTTTCTAAGCTTCTTTTGCCATTTGAGTTAGTCTATTTTTAAGGTGTTATTTTCTTCAGTCATGTTGTTGACTCTCTTTTCATGATTTTCTTGCTTCATTCTCATTTATCTTCCCAATTTTTCTTCTACTTCTCTTATTTGGTTTTCAAAATCCTTCTTAAGCTCTTCTATGGTCTTTAAACAGTTCATGTTTTTCTTGGAATCTTTTGGTGCAGGAGTTCTGACTTCATTGTCTTTCTCCTGTTCCATGCTTTGGTCCTTTTTGTCCCCCCAAAAGGAATCCAAAGTCAGATTACTCTGCTTGCTTTGTTTCCGTTCCTTGCTCATGTTCCACTCAATTACTTGACTTTTGAGCTTTTTGCCACAGTAGAACTATGCTACTAGAGAGGAAAGCTGTGTCCCAAATTTCTGGGGATTTCCCAGCTTTTGGAGTTATTCACTGGCTGCCCTCTCTGAAGCATCCACCAGCTTTGGCACCTGGTCACACACCCCAGGACCTCCACCCAAAACATCAATCCAAATTCAAGCATGTTAAAGCAAGAGAGGTTACCCCTCAAAATGGTTGCTTGGTGTCCCTACAATCTGCTGGCCAGGAGCTCTGAAGCAGTCACAGGGCAGTTGCCACTGGGCCTCAGTGGCTTCTCGCCCAGGGACAGAGGCCAGACCACATTCTTGGACTCCCAGTTCCCAAAGTCCACTGACCTCTCATTTTGTATTTGTCATTTATGGGTTGGTAATTCTGGAAACCACCACAGCTGCAGTGCTGTACTCTCCTGGAGTCCCTCCAAGTCAGGCAGCCCTGGGACTAAAACCATAGACTCAAGGAGCTGGGCTTGGCTCCCAGTATGCTGTGACTGACCCTTTCTGCCAGTCTGCTGGGCTTTCTTCAGCAGGAGGTTTGTTTCTCTCTGTCACTTTGTGGGTTCTCTAGCCCTAAATTTTGTTTAGAGTCATTTTTATAGGTATTTGACATGGTTATGGGGGAGCACAGGGAGTCTTCCTGCTCCTATGCTGCCATCTTGGCCCCTCTCCCCCGTTCCATTTCTTATAGCACAATATTATTCCTTCACAATCATATACTTGTTCAGCCATTCCCCAATTTATGGGCATCCCCTCAATTTCCAAATTTTTGACACCAGAAAGAGCTGCTATATATATTTGTGTACATATAGATTTTTTTTTTCTTTTTGATTTTTATCTTCTTTAAGAGACAACTCTAACTAGCCATGTAACTTTGGGCAAGTTACTTAACCCCAATTGCCCTCCAAAAAGACAAAAAAAGGGGAGAAACCTAGAAGTGGTATTGGTAAAGGGTACACATTGTTTTGGGCATAGTTCCAAATTGCTCTACATAATGGTTCAATCAGTTTACAACTTCATCAACAATCTATTAGTGTCTCAATTTTCCCACATCTTGCACATTTGTCTTTTTCCTTTCCTGTATTTTTAGCCAATCTAATTGATGTTAGAGAGTATCTTAGAAATATTTTATTTAACTTTCCCCCATCAATAATTTAGAACGTTTGCATATGACTATAGATAACTTTGATTATTTCATCTGAAAACTGACTGTTCATCTCTTTTGATCATTTATCAATTGGGAAATGACTTGTTTTAATAAATTTAGCTCACTTCCATATATATTTGAGAAATCAGGATTTTTTCAAAGAAACTTGATTCATTTTTTTTCAAACCTGGAAAGATTTATGTGAACTGATGCAAAGGGAAGTGAACAGAACCAGTATATCATTATACAGAGTAACAGCAATATAGTACAATGAAAAACTGCCAATGACTTAGCTATTTTCAGTATTACAATGATCCAAGACAATTCCAAAGGACTATTGATGAGACAAATATGTCTCCAGAAAAGAACTGATATTCTTTCAATAAAAAGTGCAGCATGCTGTTTTCACTCTCTTTTTCTTTTCAGCCTTCTTTCACAAAATGACTAACATGCAAATGTTTGACATAATGGCACATATATAAGCTGTATCTGATTGCTTATAGTCTCAGGGAGGAGGGAGAAGAAGAGAGGAGGAAAGGAAGAATAGAACTCAAAACTTAAAAAAAATCCAAATGTTTAAAAATTGCTTTATCTTGTAAATGAATGGAAAATAAAACATACATAGATATACATGTGTAATATGTAATAAAAGAAAAGAAAAAATTTAGTTATGATTATTTTCCCTCAATCCTATTTCCCTCCCCCTCCCCATTTATTCTATTCTCTCTCTCCTTTCACCCTATCCCTCCTCAAAAGGGCTTTATTTCTGACTACAGCCTTTTGGAATCCACCCTACCTTTTATGTACTTCTCCTTCTTTATCCCTTCCCCCTCCCATTTTCCTGTAGGGTAAGAGATTGATTTCTGTGCTTAATTGATTGTTTGTGTTATTCACTCTTTCAGCCAGTTCCAATGAGATTAATATTCAGGTATTCCCTGCTACCTCTCTCATCTTTCTCTACACTTGGAATGCTGTTTCTTGCCTCTTTCATGTGAGATAATTTACCCCATTCTACATCTCCTTTTCCCTTTCTCCTGGTGCTTTACTCTTTCTCACCTTTTAATTTTATTTTTTAGATTTCATCAAATCATATTCAACTGTGCCCTATGTGTGTGTATGTGTGTGTATTTGTGGGTGTGTACCCACTCCCACACCACTTTCCCTCTGTCATAATAATGAGAAAGTTCTTATGAGTTGTGTAAGTATCATCTTCACAAGTAGGAATGTGAACAGTTTAACCTTATTAAGTACCTTATGCATTCCCTTTACCTTTTTATGCTTCTTTGGAATCCTGTATTTGAAAGTCAAATTTTCTATTCATCTCTGGTCTATTCATCTGAAATGTTTGAAAATCCTCTATTTCATTGAATATCGATTTTCTCTCAAAGGATTATTACTCAGTTTTCCTAGGTAGGTTATTCTTTGCTCTCTGGGATATCTTATCCCAAGTCTTCTACTCCTTTTTGGAGTAGCTCCTAAATTTGGTATTATCCTGACTGTGACTCCATGATACTAGAATTATTTCTGTCTGGCTAATTTCCATATTTTCCTCTTGACCTGGGAACTCTTTGGGAGCTTTTGTTTTGAAATCTCTTTCAGGAGATGCTCATTAGATTCTTTTAATTTCTGTTTTATCATCTTATTTTGGAATATCAGAGCAGTTATCCTTGATAATTTCTTGAAAAAACATTTCTAAGTTTTTTTTTTCCTCATCACAATTTTTAAGCAGTCTAATTTTTTTTAATGTCATCTCTCCTGGATCTATTTTCCAGTTCAGTTATTTTTCCAGTGAAATATTTCACATTGTCTCCTATTTGTTCATTGTTTTGGTTTTCTTTTATTGTTTCCTGATGTCTTACAAAATCATCAGTTTACACTTCTTCAATTCTAATTTTTTGTGCAGTCATGAAAAATGTTCCCATATTAGTAACTTTTTTTTGCAAGAAGACTTAAATAAATAATGAAAGGAAGTGAGAAATAGCATACGTCAGTCTGTATTCAAACAATATTAGTTCTTTCCCTGAAGGCTGATAGTATGCTTCATCATTAGTACATGGAGAATGTCTTATATCATTGTATTGCTAAGAATAACTAAGTCATCTAGAATTCTACATCACATAATATAGTTGATATTATACACAATGTTCTGCTGATTATGTTCACTTCACTTTGCATCAGTTTGTGTAAATCTTTTCAGGTGTTTTTTTCTGAAATCTTCCTGCTTGTCATTTCTTATAGAATAATAATATTCCAACACAATCATATACCACATCTTGTTTAGCCAGATATCCCTTCCATTTCCAACTCTTAGCCACCACCAAAAGAGCTGTGGTAAATATTTTTGTATAAATAGGTCCTTGTCTCCTTTTTTAATATCTTTGGTATATAGACCCAAAAGTGGCATTGGTGGATCAAAGTATATACACAGTTTTATAGCTCTTTGGGCATAGTTCCAAATTGCTCTCCAGAATATTTAGATCACTTCACAGTGATTACATTGGAAAGAAACATTCTGCCTTTTCCCCTTTACAGATAGTACTTATTGATAGTTTGAGATAAATGTTACTTATCATTTTAAGGAACATTCCCTTTATTCCAGTGTTCTCTAACATTTTTGATAGGAATGAGTATTGCATTTATTAAAAGTCCATTTCTGTATCTATTCATATTATTTCTCTTGTTTTTTTTATTGATATAGTCAATTGTTGTGATAGTTTTCCTAAAACTGAACCAGCCCTGAATTCCTAGTATGATTCCATCTGGTCATATTGTAAGATCCTGGTGATATATTGCCATAATCTCTTTGCATGTGCTTTATTTAAAATGTTTGCATCAATATTCATCAGAGAAATTGATCTGTAATTTTCTTTTTTTTTAAATTTTTTTTTAAATCTGTAATTTTCTCTCTCTGTTTTGGCTCTTTCTACTTTATGTGTCAGCACCATATTTGTATCATAAAAAGGAATTAAGTAGGACTCCTTCACCTGTTTTCTCAAATGGTTCATATAGTATTGGGATTAATTGTTTTTTACAATTTGGTAGAATTTGCTTGTGAATCATTCTCACTGAGTGTTTTTTTTTTCCTTAGAAAGTTCATTGATGGATTGTTCAACTTATTTTTTTTTAAACTGGGTTATTTAAGTATTATATTTCTTCTGTTAATATGAATATCTACATTTTTGTAGATATCCATCTATTTCATTTAGATTGTCAAATTTATTGGCTTATACCTGAGCAAATTGTCTCTTAAAATTGTTTTAACTTCCTCTTCATTAGTGGTGAATTCACTTCTTTTATTTTTTAAAAGAGTAATTTGGTTATCCTCTTTATTTTTAAAAAATCAAATTAACCAATGGTTTACCTATTTTATTGTTTGTTTTTTCATAAAGCTAGCTTCTAGAATTTTTTTTATTAGTCCAATGATTTTCTTATATTCAATTTTATTAACCTATGCTTTGTTTTTCAGGATTTCCAATGTGGTATTTAATTGGGGATTTTTATTGTTCTTTTTCTATTCTTTTAGTTGCATGCCCAATTGTAGAAAGACATTCTCTTTCTGTATTTTCTTTTCTTTTCTTTTTCTTTTAAAGCAATTGGGGTTAAGTAACTTGCTCAAGGTTACACGGCCAGTTATTATTTCTGGGTGTGGTGCTGAGTATCTGAGCCCGGATTTGATCCAGGTCATCCCGACACTGGAGCCGATGCTCTTACTCGCTGAGCCACCTGGCCGCCCCTATCTTTCTGTATTTTCTTGATGCAATCAATAAGAGATAAAATTTCTCCTGAACACCACTTTGGCTATGTCCCCAAAATTTTTGTATGTCATATCATTGTTGTCATTTAAAAAAATAAAATTGTCGATTGTTTCTATGAACTGTTCTTTGACTCATTTATTAGGATTAGAATAGTGGCCCACTAATTTGTATCTATCTTCCTATTCCACATTATTGAATGTAATTTTATGGCATTATGATATGAAAAGGATTCCTTTATTATTTCTGCTTTTCTGTATTTCACTGTCTGGTTTTTATACCCTAATATATGGTTTATTTTTCTTTAGGTGTCATATGACTCTGAGAAAAAGTTATATTCCTTTTTATTCCAATTAAATTTTCTCCAGAGATGTATCCTATCAAACCCTTCCAGAATTTTATACATCTTCTTTACTTTTTAGTGGATTTATCTAGTTTTGAGAGGGGAAAACTGAGGTCCCCCACTAGCATAGTTTTATTTCCTATTTCCTCCTGCAACTCATTAAATTTATCCTTAAAAAATGTAGATGCTTTACAATATGATGCATATATGCTTAGTATTGATTACCTCATTGTCTATGGGACTTTCAGCAAGATATAGATTCCTTCCTTGTCTTTTTAAATTAGGTATTTATTTTTCCTTTAGCTTTGTTTGAGGTTATGATCACTACCCCTGCTTTCTTTGCTTCAGTTGAAATATATTATAGTCTTCTCCATCCCCTTATCTTTACTCTTTGAGATTCTGGTTTTTAATCCACTCACTGTCTATTTTATGGGTGAATTCATCCTATTCACATTTATCATTATGATAAAAAATTGTTTATTTCCCTCCATGCTGTTTCTCTCTCTCTCTCTCTCTCTCTCTCTCTCTCTCTCTCTCTCTCT
>NW_027187419.1:78387502-78410001 GCF_028583685.1 Petaurus breviceps papuanus
TCTCTCTCTCTCTCTCTCTCTCTCTCTCTCTCTCTCTTCCTCTCTCTCCCTCTCCTTTTCTTTCTGTATATCTCTGTCTCTGTCTGTCTGTCTCTAAAGCAAACAAGTACTTAGTGCCTTGTTTCAGTTGAGGCTTGCCCATGATTATATCAAGTCTTTGTTAAGAATCAGAACTTGTGAAAACCACAGTGGGAGGGACTTTTTGATGCAACAGAAAGGGGTGGAACAGGGAGAAGCATATTGATGATGTGTGTTGAGTTCTCAGACCTTGATGGGTCTGTGTTGATTTCACAGGCAGGTCATGAATTGATGATTGTGCCAGTAATGTGAATTAATGAGAAACTGCAAAGGACTTGAGGTAGACTGGACACTGTGAGCTTCAATATGGAACTGGACATGGAGCTGGATGAGGAACTAAGAGGTGCTGACCTTTGAAGTCAGGTGGCGGGTGGGTAAATTCAGGCAAAAGATAGGACCATGGAAGAGAAACCATGGAATCTGAGAGACAGACTCAAGTCAAGATGAAAAGACCTCTCCTTGGGTACTTCATGCATACTGAGAAGTTCATGATTTACTATGGCCTAGGGGTGGGAGAACTTTGTACTCTGTACATTGTACATCTTAAGGCAGATTGAATTAAAGATGATAAGAAACTAATCTCCAATTAAGAAGAAAGAAGACTTTTTAACTGAGAGATTGACAATGTGACCTGGGGTGGAGAATTTTGACCTTTGTACTTTGTGTTCCTTAAGGAGTCTTGCAGCTTAAGGATGATTGAGTTAAGGACTTACTGAATGATATCTTTTCTTTAAAACTATGTGGCCACTTTGGTGAAAACTATGTGATCACTTTAGTGATAAGTTGTTATGTCATAACATTGTGAATGTTGTACTTTGGTTTCTATGAATGTTTTACTTTAGTTTACTGCTGAATAAATAGAGAGTTCACTATACTATGTGATTAGAACCTTAAAGTTGTTCACAGCAGCAGTCCTCTGGAAAGCTGCTCATGCTTGGCTTTACAGTACCTCCCCCAGTCTGTCCATTCTTTTATCAGTCCCTCCTCTTATCACCATCACCTTTTACTTCTTTATGGGGTTAATATATATTACTGTATACAATTTCTGTATGTTATTCCACATTTAAGCCAATTCTGATGAGAGTAAGTTTTAAGGTTTGCTCACCCCTCCATCTTCTGCTCCATCATAATTGTTCTTTCATGCCTCTGTTATGTGGGATAATTTGCCCCTATTGTATCTCTCTCCTCCTTCTTCTCTCAGTACTGTGTTCTTTGTCACCCTCTAATTTGTTCTTTTTAGGCATCATCCCATCAATGTCACCATATATCCACACCTTCTATGTATACTCTTTCTAATTGCCATTATATTATTAAAGTTCTTATATATATATAATTTAGAATCTTTTATTCCAAGTACCTTAAATGGGATTATCATCACTTCCAATTTCCAAACCAAGGTATTGAAAGCAGAAAACTTATAAGCCATTTAGTAGGTGTGAAACATTAAATTCACCAAACCAGGAACAAGAGTCTTAAGTATTTACACACAATCTTCAAATTCCTTCACTAGGAAATGAAATAAAGGGACACTTTCTCTCTTTTTTTATACACAGCAAAAGAGAACATATATTGATTATCACATATCACAATTCTGGCTCAGATTTTCATTAACAATAGAGCTTCAGTTACAAAATAGCCCCAAGTAAACAACTAGGCATCTATGTTATACATAACAAGTCAAAAGGAATATCTGATGTGGAAATTAATTCACTTCATCCAATTGTATAAGTAAAGCAAACTATATAACTGTATTTTTATCCATAACAAGTCAGAACAATGGCAAAATTCCTCAAAATCCTAGCTGTTACTGATTGTTATAAATGTGAAAAGAATTCTGTTCAGACAATCCTCAACTCTGCCAGATGTGATGACACTCCAAGGCTCATTTTGCTATTAAGACCTATACACAATATCTCCTTGGCTAAAGCTCATAGCCAGACTGGCTTCAATTCACAAATAAATAACATTCACAGATCCAAATGATTCTGGAGAACCTTCCTCAGAGCAATACAGAACAAAGCACGGACATCAGCTGGAAGGCTCAACAGTGAATGGATCAGCTTCTTGATGATGGTCTTCAGGCACTGGTACGCTGCATTCAAGTCTTGGTCAAAAACCTGTCCCTCCCGTTGTTGGGCCATATGACTGCAGATGTTTCTAAACTCGATACTATATTTTAAGTAGATGGGGAAGTTCAATTCTTGATGCAGGGGGTTCAGGATCGTCTGCTCCACCTGGACAAGCTGCGAAGTGGTCTCAACGATGCGGGCCAGCACAGTGCGCACCGCCAGGCGGGCCAGAGTGCACTAACCCGGTTCCTGGGCTTGGGGGATGGCGTTCCCTTCCCCTCCCGGCTTCGCCACCACGGGCCCCTCGCCCTTCTCTTGCTGCCTGCCCTGGGGTTGCGGGCACATGCTGGGAAGGAGGCTGGCCCTGGTCCCAGTCCCTTTGCTGCTGCAAGAGCCGCAGGGTCTGCAGGGCCACAATCTGGTGACTTACAGAGGCCTGGAGGGACATCTTGCTGGCCATGCCTGCCCGGTTTTTTTCCACCCTATTCCTCATGCAGGTGGGGCCAGAGAGATGGAGGGGGTGATTAAGGTCAATGGGGGTCACATTTTCCGCTGGTTTCCTTCCTCTCACTTTTCCTATTAAAGTTCTTAAGAGTTACAAATATTACCTTGCTACATAGAGTATAAAAAATTGAACCTTATTATTAAATCTCTTTATATTTCCCTTGAATCTTGTATTTGGATGTCATTTTTTTTTTTTATTGGACTCTGATCTTTTAATTAGGAATACGTGAAAGTCTTCTATTTTGTTAAATATCCATTTTCCCTTAAATATATTCAGCTTTACTGGTAGGTGATTCTTGGTTGTAATCCTAACTTTATTGCCTTCAGCTATGTCATATTCTGATCTTTTCAAATTGACCCAGGATGACCCATGCTTTGCCCCTGTTTTTACTTATCTCCTCCTACACTTTGTTTGCCATAAGGTGCTATTTTAACTATTTTGTGGGGGAAAATCTTGAGAGCTTGGAAGTTTTGACCTACTCCACCATCTTCCCATATTCCTCTTTGGTATGTCATATTCCAAACCCTCTGATTCTTTAACATGGAAGTTGCCAAATCCTGTGTAATTCTGATTATGGTTTCACAATATTTGAATATTTTCTTTTTCACTGCTTATAGTAATTACTTTTTGATCTTTGAACTCTGAAATTTCATTATGATGTTCTTGGGAGTCCTCATTTTGGGGCCTCTTTCAAGTGGTTAGTGATTTCCTTTAATTTCTATTTTGCTCTCCTGTTCTAGTATGTCAGGAAAGTTTTGCTAGGTAATTTCTTGAAAGATGTTGTCCAGGTGTATTGTTTTTTTCCCCGAATCAGGGCTTTCGGGTAGTCAAATATATATTTTTTTTTTTTTGCTTTTTTGAGGGGTAAGGTAAGACCCTTGGAGTTAAGTGACTTGCCCAAGGTCACACAACTAGTTTTGTGTTAAGTGTCTGAGGACCAGTGCTCTATTCACTGCCTCACCTAGCCACCCCATAGTCCAATAATTCTTAAATGATCACTCCTGGATATATTTTATGGGTCAGTTGTTTCTCCAGTGTTAAATTTCACACTTTCTCCTATTTTCTTTTACCTCTTTATTTGGTTTTATTATATCCTGATGTCCCATGTAGTCATTAACTTCTATTTTCTCAATTCTAATTTTTAAGAAGTTATTTTCTTCAGTGAGCTTTTGTCCTTACTTTTCCATTTGGTCAGTTATATTTTTAGAGAGTTAATTTTTCATTAATCTTTTTCAATGCTATTGAGTCTCTTTTCAAGATTCTCTTGTATTACTCTTATTTCTCTTGCCAGTTTTTCTTCAACTTCTCTAATTTCCTTTTAAAAATAATTTTAAAGCTTTTCCACAAGTTCTTTCTAGTCCTGAAACCAAATAACATTTTTTCTTTGAGGCTTTAAACATGGCCATTTTGACATAGTGGTCCTCTTTATGTTTTTGCCTTCATCCTCCCTGTCACCACAGTAACTTTCTATAGTCAAGTCCTTTATTATTATTTTTTGCTCATTTTTATTCCTTTTTTCTGATTGTTACATTAATATGAGAATTGGACTCTGGTCTTGCACTGTCACAAGCTTTTTCTGCTAAGTATTGGGGTCTTGCTTCCAGCTTTCACTGGGGTTTAGGGCTTAGCTGCTTGCTTGATCTAGTAGGTATACTTCCCTACTGGCTCGTGTGGTTCTCCTTATTGGCCTTTCCTGGCTCATGGATTCTGCTGGGTTTGGGGTCTTTCTGTGCTTCACAGATTGCTGGCTTGCCTAGAGGCCTGCTGGCTTGTAGGAAGGTGTTGTCTCCCTGGGACATGGCCCTAGGATTGGAGAATTGTTGTACGCGCCCTGCTGTGAGGTTGGCTATTACTGCTTTCAGATCTTGCTCCCTTCCAACCCAGTGACATAGACCTTTCCTGCTGTTCTGGTAAGCTGCTTCCCAGCTCCCAAATTAGTTCAGAGGAAATTTTAAGTTGTTTAGAGAGGATTTTTTTTTTTGGTGGTGGTGAGGGGCTTTACTGGGTTGTCTCCTAACTCCTCTATCTTGGTACTGGAAGTCTCAATATTAATTTTTAAGGAATTATTTTCTTCTCAGATCTTTGTATCTCCCTTTCCATTTGGCCAATTCTACTTTTTAAGGAGTTCTCTTCAGTGAATATATATGTGTGTGTGTATGTATGTATGTATTTCCATTGGCTACTTCTACTTATCTAGACACTCTTTTCCTCATTGGATTTTGGATTGTATGTCTTTTACCATTTGCCTTATTCTGTTTCTTAAGTTGTTATTATCTTCAGTATTTTTGTGCCTCCTTTATCAAACATCTTTTTTTTCAAGGTTTTCATGAATTTCATGCACTATCATTCTCTTATCAATTTTTCCTCCACTTTTCTTGATTTTTTAAATCCTTTTTGAACTCTTCCATGGCATGAGACCAGTTTATATACAGATTTTTTTTTCCTTTGAGGCTTTGTATGTAGTGTTTTGACTCTCTTGTCTTTTCTCTATGCGTGTTTTAATCTTCCCTATATCCATAGTAACTTTATACAGTCAGAATTTTTTCTCTTATTTGCCATTTTCCCAGTCTATTCCTTGCCTTTTAACTCTTTGGTAAAGTAGGAATTTGCTTCCAAGGTGGAGGATGCACTGTCCCAAGCTTAAGGGATTTTTTGCAGCTGTTTTCAGAGATACTTCTAGGGACCTGTAACTTTCCAGTTCTTCTAAAATGAAGTGATCTAAGGAAAGGTACATTTACTACTCTCTTTGCCTGTGCTTTGGTCTGTCAGTGAACACAGGCACTCTTTTCTGTCCTGGACCTATGATAAGGATCCCTTCTGCATGGTGGCTACAAGCTCTGCAATGCTGGTGTTCTTTCTTACGCTGAGACTGTCACCCAGGAGTACAACCTGGATCTGAGTATGGGCAAATCAACAGAGTCCTCTACCTATTGCCAGAAAAAAAGATATTTCTGTAATGTCAATTGCTTCCAGGACCTGTTTCTGGTTTGCTGGGGCTTAGTCTGTGCTGATGGGCCTGCACTAGACTGGGCTCCACTCTCATCCCCATGTGACAAACACTTCTTGCAGATTTTCTAAGTTGTCATGGCCCAGAAAGTGTTTAACTTCATCCTTTTGTGGGTTCTGCTGTTCCAGAATTTGTTTTGAAGCATTATTTAAAGTTGTTCTGGGAAGTTTGAGAGAGAGCTTAGGTGAGTCCCTACCTTTTCTCAGCCATCTTGGCCCCACCCTTTTGTCATTCTTCAAAATAATCTACTTGTTGCTATATTTTTCATTTGTGATGATTCAGTTCTTAAAAGCTAAATTCCAACCAGGATTAGAAATAGGAAATTTTGTACCTGGGACAATTTCATTTGAAGTACGTCAATATTGGGGGGGTGGGAGATAATGGTATAGTGGGCATTACAATAACAGACTCAGTTATGCCAGGAGGAGATGACCTTGGAGAGTCTGATCTGTTTATTCACTAAGGTTCCAGGTGAAGGTGCTCCCTAAGACATGAACACCATGGTAACAAAAACTGTAGATGGGCCTCCTGGTGCTGATTACCTAGCTCAGTGCTTCAGACTAGCAGAGGACTATGAGAGGAGTTTCAAGGATGGTGGTCACCATTCAGAAGAAGTATACCATTTCCCAGGTGCTAGACAACCCTGGAACAAAGCTCTGATTATAACATTCTAGTTCTAACTATATGGCTCCATCTCAAACTTTCTAATTTAACAGAATTCTGATTTGCACAGTAAAAGCTATCAATAATTTATTCAACTCAACCCTGTTCACAATGAGCAAACTCATAAGACTTAATAGAGTGTTCCTTATCTCTTCATAAGCCCTCTATCTGCTTCTACAAGCAAAAGTTCCCTATTTTCCATTATGTGTTTGCTGTTGCCTTTGAGAGCATTCAAAATGTAGCTCTGGTTTGTATAAAGTCATATGTTACTAAAGAAAAAATATTTTTACATACTACTATCGACACCTTCAAGGCACAAAACCATTACTTCTACAAATCAGTCAAATTTATGCATTCTACTGATAGCTTCTGGGCTGATTTAAAGTGTGGAATTTGCTATAAGTGCACCCAGGGGGACTGCAAATATCCTCTCATGACTTAAGATAGTTCCTAATTTCAAAATCACTGTAACAGTTAGACAATTCTAGAAATAAGAAAGGACTTCAACTAAGGATTGAGTAGTATTGACAAAAAGGTAGATTGTAAGGCTCAAAGGATGATCAGTCAAAATGATTTAGGGGCTAAATTAACATGGATGCTTTATTAACATGTGTAGGATTAGTAATAATAAAGGATTAACTAGTGTTGATTGCTTTGCAGGGAGCATTCATGGTAGGGGGATTGTGGGGGGGAGACAGTGATAACTGATAGAGCAATGGGTTTGGCCTACATTCAAATCTTACCTCTGACACCCTTAAGTAGTGGGACTCTAAGCAAATCATTTAACCTCTATGATTAGACAATCCCCAGTATGTATTTACTCTGTAAAATTAAGTGATTGGATTAGATTGTCACATCTAGCTCTACATATGTGATTCTATCATGCTAAATCTCGTCTTCTTATTCCGTATCCTAGGTCCTAAGGCATTTGGACTAAGGTAGTTGATCAGGTCCATTTTACTCAAAATTTAAAATTGTATGATCTATGCCATCATGATCTGTGTTGAAGGACAAACATTGGATAGGGCATGGGAAATCATGGAGGAGATGTGATCTGCTTCTTTGAAGGAAATAGCCACAGAGATAAAATCATAGATCAGATAGAATATCTGAGGATTATAGTCAAATGGTAGCCTTGGAATCAAAACAATTAGGTTCCGGACCTGGGCCCTGAGATTCCTATGTGCCCTTGGGAAGGTAATTTAAATTTCCTGAGCCTCAGTTTCCTCATACTTGATCTATCATACTGTGGGAAAGTTTGAGATTATTAATTTTATTCTATGGCTATCACCTCATGGCTTTGCTATTTTTTCTATGTCTATATATATGACCTTACATTTATGCATACTTGTTTTGTGATAACTTTTATGTTCCTTAAAGGATTTTATTCTCAGCAGCCCTACATAGGTAGTCAAGGATTACTATCCTTATTTTATGAAGGAGGAGAGAGTTTCAGGAAGGAAGTGATATGCCGAGGTCATGTGACTTAGCTATGGTATTTGAAACCAGGTCTTTTAACTTTGAGCACAATATTTATTCTATTATACCAGAGGCATCAAGTACATGACCCACAACACTATCAAGTGCACTGGACAAGATTTAAATGTAATTTGAAAATATTTGATAAAATAAATAAAATATTTTTAAAAAATAGATAATGTAAATATGTCATTTTTGAGGTCACTATGCAGCCTGCAGGGATTCTAGTGGAGGGTTTGGTGACTGTATTTCTATTTCAGTTTGACAGCACTACATTATATTATGTGCTTTTCCCCAACAATCAAAAAACTGCTTAAAGCATCTGCTCTTTAATTTTATTGATAGAATCAATTCCATATTTTCTTATACAATTTCCAAAAGTATTTTCCATTTCTGTATTTCAATTGCATGAAATGCTCAGGATTATTTTTAAGATGCAAATAGATACAAAACTGAAAAATCACTGGTCCCTAGGGAACAATGAAAAAGGTATGAATTGGTCATTTTATGACATGCATAGGATGAATGTGTTGCTAAAAAAAAAATCAAAACTGTTTTTAAGAAGTAGTTTTGTATTCCCAAAATACATAAATCATATATTTCTCCCAACATTATTCCATTAATATTAGTTGCTCTTCCAAATAAGACCTGAAATTTTTATGAGGAGCATTTTTTAAATTAACCCTCAGCTTCATTATCTTAGACAATAAGATAATGGTAAACATCTAGGAGTAACTAATTAATGTTGCAGATAGAGTGCTGGGGCTGGAGTCAGGAAAACTTGTTTTCCTGAATTCAAATCTGGCCTCAGACACTTAATATCTGTATCACCCTGGACAAGTCACTTAACCCTGTTTGCCTCAATATCCTCATCAATAAAATGAACCAGAGGAAAAAAATGCCAAACCACTCCAGTATCTTTGTCAAGAATATCTCAAGTGGGGGCGGCCAGGTAGCACAGTGAGTAAGAACACCGGCCCCAGAGTTAGGATGACCTGGGATCGAATTTGGGTTCAGACACTTAGCACCCACCCAGAAACACCTGGCCATGTAACCTTCAGCAAGTTACATAACCCCAATTGCTTAGGGGCAGCCAGGTGGCTCGGTGAGTAAGAGCACTGGCCCCAGAGTTGGGATGACCTGGGATCGAATCTGGGCTCAGATACTTACCACTACACCCAGAAATAACTGGCCATGTAACCTTGAGAAAGTTACTTAACCCCAATTGCTTAAAATATATATATATATATATATATATATATATATCAAGTGGGGTCAAGAAGAGTCAGACATGACTGAAAAAAATTGACAACAAAATAGCAAATATTAATTAAAACATTTATGGCTATAATATGAGTTTTCTTTGAAAGAAAATATAGGGGTACCTAGGTGGCACAGTGAATAGAGCACCAGCCTTGGAGTCAGGAGGGCCTGAGTTCAAATCTGGCCTCAGAAACTTAACACTTACTAGCCATGTGACCTTGGGCAAGTCACTTTACCCCAAATGCCCTGCCCTTCCCCCTGCAAACCCCCTTAAGACCCCCCCCCACAAAAAAGAAAATATATGCACATATGTATTTCAGTTAAAATTAGGCTAGTAAAGAAATTGTCTCATACTGGCACTGAAGTTTTAAGCATAGATGCTTAGGGGTGAAATATTTTATGCTTTAAAGCAAAATGTATTATCTTCAAGAAAACCAAATCATATGTAGTACTTTAAATTGAATCAGAAAAGAAACAAAAGACTGCATGTGTGCTTTTGTTTTTGCCCAAAGTCTTTCCCAAAATATTGGGGTAGGGAATGGGAAAGAAAAAGTTTAAAAGTTATGGCTACTATATAGATCAGGACATATATACACACAGACACTCACACACATACAATATACGCATGTATACAATACATATGCATACATACATATATGTATACATTTGCATGTATGTATGTGTGTATATACACATACATATATTTATATTAAAGTGTTTTAGCGACTTTTATTGTTTTCTTACAATCTTCAACAATGTTGGGTACTGTATAGATTATCTGTCAGGAAACTAGTACACTTAAACAGTAAGTGAAAAATACCTGAATTTGAGAAGATAACCTGAAAGAAATATATAGACCCATCTGACACTTTTTGAGTCCATCTTGTAATCTGCATATTGTAAAACCCCAGTTAAAATTCAGTTTTTAAAAATCATTTGAGCCTTCCCTCATAAAAATCATGACTTTTGAAATCATTTGTATCATAATAATTGTATGCCAACAACTGTGTGTCTTAATGTGCATTTTCTAGGTCTACTCAATTTAATCTCTTAGCTAATCTTAAAGAATTTGAAGTGACCCCCACTCAAAAAAATAAATGATTATGTGGTAAAAAAAAAATGATTAAAATATATCACCACACTTAAATTTATTCAATCAGTCATCATGCATTATGTCACAGTCAACAAGCTCAGTCAGTCACTAAACATATATTAAGCATTTACTATGTTGTAGGCACTGTGCTAAAAGCTAGGAATAAAATTATAAACTGAAGACAGCCCCTGCCATCAAAGTGCTTGCATTCCAAAAGGGAAAGACAGCATAGAAAAGAAACTGGAAAAGAAGGGAGTGGGGAGACAGAGAGTATCCTTCACAGACATAAAGGAGAAGTACAAGTCCAGAGAAATGTTTGGACTCGGTATTTTCCATAAATGAATATTCTAGGAGGAACCATGTAATGGAGAGAGAGACAGAGACAGAGAGACACAGAGAGAGACAGAGAGGCAGAGAGACAGAGAGACAGAGATAGAAGAGGAGACTTCTGAGATTTGAATTTCAGGATGAAGTTATATTTTAAGATTAAGAGGTTACACTGACATGGCAGAGAAATAAGTATATTAGCAAACAAATTTGGAGATGTTTTTATTATCACAAAAATTGTTCTAAATTTTAATATTCAAAATGTTGTTATGTCAAAGTCTTTGCCATAAGAAATATACATGTATCTCTTCCTCTCAGGTTGACTTTGTGGCAATGTTGAAGTAAAATCACCGGATTTGAAGTGAAAAGGTTGCAGTGTGGGTTCTGACAGTAAAGAGTCTGGGAGAAATCCCTTTGCTTCTTATAGGAAACATTTAGAGTCTTAATTCATGGACACAATAATTTAGTCTTCTTTAGACTTGAGTGTTAAGATTTTCCATTCTATTCAGCAAATATTTGTGTTATGTGCAAGACATTTCGTCTCCTCACTCTGGGTATTTTCTGAGGCTATCCCTCATACCTAGAACATCCTTTCTCTTCATCTCTACCTCTTGGCTTCCTTAGATACCCTCAAATCTCAACAAAAATTCCACCTTTTATGGGAAGCCTTTACCAATCCTTGTTTTTTTATTTTATTTTTAAAATATTCAATTTTTGGAATAAAACAAGCATTTCCCTAACAAAATATAATTTAAAAAGATGATTGCACACAAAACTGCAAATCTATTATGTACAACTTGCTATTCTTTTAAAATATATAATAAACTTAACACAGAAATTTCTTTTTTTCTCCACAACCTTCAATATGGCTGCCATTGAACACAAATATGTATGTGTACACACACACACATACACACAATCATTCTGTACATACTTATATTTATGAGTTCTTTCTCTGGATATAGATAGCATCTTCCTTTATATCTCATTTGTAGTTAATTTGGTTGTTTATAATACTCAAAATGATTTACTTAATCAAAATTGTTCTTAAAATAATATTGTTGTTAATATATGCAATGTTCTCTTGGTTTTACTCATTTTGGTCTTCATTGTTTCATGCAAGTCTATCCATATGTTTCTAAGATCAGTGAGCTCATTTCTTACACTACAGTAGTATTCCATCACATTCATATGTGACAACTTGTTTATCCATTCACCAGTTGATGGGTATCCCTGCAATTTACCTTTCTTTGCCACCACAAAGAAAGCTGCTGTAAATATTTTAGAATATATATGTTCTTTCCTTTTCCCCCCTAATCATCTTTGGAAATAGTCCTAGAAGTGATATTGATGGATCAAAGGGGTATAATAACAATTTGGGAATAATTCCTGATTGCTCACCTAAATGGTTGGATCAGTTGACAACCAACCATGAATTATTTTCCCAATTTTTACATATTCTATCCAACAGTTGTTATTTTCCCCTTTAATCATTTTACTCTATATTATAAGTGTAAAATGATATATCAAGATTGTTTTAATTTGTATTTCTCTAATCAATATTGATTTAGAGTATTTTTCATATAACTATAAATTGATTTCTTCTTCAAAAAGCCGCCTGTTCATATCCTTTGACCAGTTATCTGATGGAGAATTACTCATATTCTTTTTATAGATTTAAAATGTTCTTTATGTATTTGAGATATGTGACCTTTATCTGAGAAACTGTAAAATTTTCTCCCAGTTTTCTGTTATCCTTCTGATCTTGGCTACATTTGTTTTATTTGTATGAACACTTTTTAATTTAATGTGATCAAAATTATTCATTTTATACCTTACTCTGCTCTGAATCTCTTGTTTATTCATAAATCATTCACCTTGACATTAGTCTGATGAGCAATATGATCCATATTCTTCAAATTTTCTCATATCATCTCTTTATATTTAAGGCATGTATCCATTTTGACTTTATCTTCATAAATGGTGTTAAGATATCAGTCTATACCCAATTTCTTCTATACTGCTTTACAGTTTTCCAAACAATTTCTTTTTATCAACAATGAATTCTTCTCCCCAAAGCTTGTCTTTATATTTGTTAAAAACAAAGTTACTATATTTATTTACTGCTGTAAATTGTGTCTTTTCTGTTCCACCGATCTACCTTTCTATTTCTTTTTTTGTTTTGTTTTTTATTTGTTGTTTTGTTTGTTTTTGTGCTTTTTGGATGGCAGTTGGGATTAAGTGAATTGCCCAAGGTCACACGGCTAACTTTGTGTCTGTGTGTGTTAAGTGTCTGAGGCCAGATTTGAACTCAGGTCCTCCTGACTTCAGGGCTGGTGCTCTATTCACTGCAGCACCTAGCCACCCCACACCTTTCTATTTCTTAACCAGTACCAGATAATTTTGATAATTGTAGCCTTATAATATAGTTCAAGATCTGGCATTCCTAAATCTTTTTCCTTTACCTTTTTTCATTATTTCCTTTGATATTCTTGATTTTTTGTTCTCCTAAATTAATTTTTTTTATTTTTTCTAATTCGGCAAAATAACTTTTGGTAATTTAATTGGTGTGGTATGGAATCTATAAATACTTATTCTTCTTAAAGCTAGTGACTTTCCTCTGCTGAGTTTCCTCAATTCATCCTCTCTACATCTTGTTTGCACATAATTCTTTGCATACTGTCTCCTCCATTAGATTTTGAGCTCCTTGTCACCAATAATTGCCTTTTGAGTTTCTGTGTATCTCCATTGCTTAGCAAAATGCCTGTTATAAAGAAGGTACTTAATAATGCATGTTGACTTACTACTTTATTATACAACATGTAAAGCAGAGAAGAAAAAATAAAAAGAGTTGGGAAGAATTGGAAAGTCTTCATTAAGAAGAAGTCATGTAGACTAAGCCTTAAAGGAAATTAAGTAATTCTAAGAAATAGAGCTAAGAAATATAAACATTACAAGCAAGAGTAGATAATGCAAATATATAGTAATAGGAAATGGGATGCTGAGTTTGAGAAACTGCAAACTGATCACTTTGACTAGAATATAAAATGGGCAAACAGGAGTCATATAAATCAAATATGGATGGAACCAGCATGTGAAAGCTATTTTGGATCTTGGTTTGATGTAAAGTATCTCTCCTTCACCCTATAGATAAGTTACTACTGGGGCAGGGGTGGGGAGGGGGAATAAGCAGGGCATTGATATAGTCAGACCTCTCCTTAGAAAGATTGGTTTTGGTAGCTGAGTTAAGAGTATATTGGCAATTGGAGAGACTTGGAGCACATGTAGCAAACAGTATGCCATTAAAATTGTCCATTTGAGATGTGGTAAGGACCTAAAATGTAGTTACAGTGCCCATGTCTTAATCTCTCTTTAATTTTTTGCATTGTCAACTACATTCATTGTTCTAGATGCTCTCTTTTCCCATGGCTCAAATGATGGTTCTCTTCTTACTAGTAATCTATTGCATTCCAATCCCTTTTGCTGAATTATTGCCTATCCCTTAGCATGGATTTCTTCCCAAAATCTTTTCTGGGCTCTTTTCTCCTCTTTCTCTATGCTCTTTTTTGAATTCATCTACACATTCAATTTCAAGTGTTCAATTTTTATTTCCATGAAAATTGCTCTCAAATTTATATAGTCAGCCCAAATTCTCTGTATCAACAGCTGCCTTCTGAACATCTCCACTCAAAAATTCTATACAATGTATGAGAAAAAGAATTCATTATTTCTCCCATAGTAATCCAATCCATCCTCTAAACTTTGATATTTTTGTTTAGAACAATTTCAGCTACCCAAATTTCTGTCTTAAAAATTATAGTTAATTCCTCTTTATCTCTTCTTTATCACTTACCACCCATAATCATTATGTTATAAGTCTTATTGATTCTATCTGTACAACGTATCTCAATACATATCCTTCACTCAACAACAACAACAACAAAAAAGCATCAGATTTAGCAGTTAAACTGTGGATGTTTATTCCAATCACCAAAAAGACAGCAAAAGGAACTCCCTCTACAAATCTGTTTAAGATATGTTAGATAAAAGGCAAATCCTCTAGAGAATAAGATAAAACACTAGTCCATTCTATAGTTAAAAATATTAATAAGCAAGTGAATCTAGCAAAAAATATTGCAAAAATTCAGTTCAATTCAATTAACTTTTATTAGTTACTTATTGTGTGCCAGGCATTGTGCTAAGGGGTGGGCATACAGATTTCAATTAATAGACCACTGAAACATTGAATCCCTAAAGGAGAATCTCTCTAAAGAAGTGAAAGAAGAAAGAAGAAATTTGGTACATAAAGATATAAAAGTAAAGGAAATTTTGACAGAAAATAAATAAAAGAAACAATCAATGAACACGTTCTTAAAAACATGAAGAACATGGCAAATCAAAAGGCCTAAATATTACTATTATTACTATAATAAAGTACTAAGTCAACATGCATTATTAAGTACCTTCTTTGTAACAGGCATTTTGCTGAGCAATTGAGATACATAGAAAACTTTCTAGAACTTCTAAATATACATAACAAAGCATTGGTGAAAGAGTCCATTTTATGAAGAAGAACAGACACAAAACAACTGTCTATAATTCAATCCCTAAGACATGGAGTGATTAAATTGGGAAATTTCCATGACAAACACATTTTGCACCAGAAAGGGTAAAGACCTTCAAATATGAAAGAAAGGCAATTCAAATATCACAGGATTATTTTGCATTTATAAGAAATTGAAGGAGGGAATGAAATAATGCTCCTAAAAGCAGGAGAGCTAAAATTGTAACCCCAAATGGTGCATCCTGCAAACCTGAACCTAATTGGAAAAAAAGAGTTTCAAGAAAAAAGAGACATATAAGGCATTACTCAGAAAAATTATAAAGAGGTGAGTAGGTTAATTTATAAATACCTCAGATAGGAGCACAATAAAAGTAAATATATACAATTATCAAAAAAGGCTATATAAAGAAGTTATGTAATGTTTATAGATTATTGTTTCTATGAAAAAGAAAAAAAAATGACTTGTAATACACAGAACAATTGTAGGGCAAACCAAAAAGAGATCATCAAAGGGAAAAGGAATGTAAGAGGCTAAATGATTTCAAGGAAACTTTATTCAAGAGAAGTAGAGGTAGAATATATTGATCTGACACATCATGTAGTAAACTCCCACTCCCCTGGAGGGGAATGAATATCTTTTGTGGTAGGAGTAGGAGAATTAAATAAAGAAGATGGGGGGTGGGCTACAGAAGAAAATAAGTAATGTATTCCTATAGGTCCATAGTTAAATACTGAAGAGATGCTTATTCCTACTGTCGGTTGTCAAGAATAGGAAGCTATGAAAAAGGAAGATGAAAGAAGCATAGCATAGACAGATGCTAGAGGACCAGAAGCAGGGAACTTGAAGTTGTTCATAGTTTCTGAAATCATTGAACACTGGGAGGATGTCCCTCCTGGGATGATATTATTTCATAAACAGTTTCTACCACCAAAAGGACAACCAGAACCAGAATTCTGGAAAAGAAACAAACAAACATCAAAAACAGAGAAAGGGATGATATCACCTTCAGGATAAATGGGAAAGGGAACATATGCCATATAATTATGGACACAAAGTAAATCTACTATGCAATGCTACTTCTTCCTGACATTATTCCTCCCATGCAACTGCAGTAGCCTTCTGGTTAGGCTATTTACCACATGTGTCTCCACACTCAAGTGCACTGTCCACCCATTCACAAAAGAGATTTTCCTAAAGTTTGGGTTCAACCATATCACCTCCCTGCTTAATAAATTCAAGTGGTTCCCTATATATCAATTATCAAATATAAAATTCTCTAGCATTCAAATTCTTCATAACATATCTCCCTTCACCAATACTCCAAAAGTTTGCTCTCCCCTCCAACTTCTCTTTTAAACATATTCTTTGATTATCCATCTGTCAACTCTGGGTATTTCAATGGCTGTTCATCATGCATCAAATTCTCTCCCTTCTGATATCCACCTCTATGATTCTCTGGCTTCTCTCCAGTGCTAGCTAAAATCTTATGTTATGTAGTAAATGTTTCCTAATCCCTTTTCATTATAGTGGCTTCCCCGTCGATTATTACCTCTTCATCCTGTATATAGCTTGTTTGTACATAGTGGCTTAATATTGTCTCCCTCATTAAATTGTGAGCTCTTCAAAGGCAGAACTATCTTTTAACTTTCTTTTTTTCCCCTGTTTCCCTAACCACATGTTTAGAACAAAGAAGGCACTTAATAAAGAGTGTTTTGTTACCTGACAACAGAAGAAAGAGGATGGGGAAAGTTATACAAAGACACTAAGAAAAAAATGGATAAAAGAAGCAAATTAATTTTTAAATCTTAGAACTTTTAACCACAGTGGTGAAGCCAGAGAAAATAAAGAAGAGGCAAGTTAGAGTATAGCCTATGAATAAGAAAATATTTTTTTTTTCCAGAGGAAATCATCTGATGCAGTCCAAGTAGTTCAGGGAAAATTTAGAGAAAGAAAAGGTCAATGAATTAAGCATGCAACTAAAAAAGAGAAACCTAGAAGAACTAATTAACAATGCCCTATTAAATACCAAAATGGAATTCCTGATAATCAAAATAGATATTAATATGAGCTGTCTTATATAAAAAATCAATAAAATAGATAAACCATTGGCCACTTAAATTGAAAAAAAGGATCCTATTAAACATATTTCTAGATTAGTTATACTGTGAAAGAAGAATCAGAAAAAAAAGAGGAAAACCACAATAAAGAAAAAGAGAGAAAATAGCATGCTTTCCTCTGCATTCAGACACCATACTTCTTTCTCTGAATGTGGATAGCATTTTCTATCATTTTTACTTTGGAATTGTCTAAGATAATTGTATTGCTACAAAGAGCAAAGTCTATCAAGATTGATCATCACACAATGTTCTCTTACTGTATACAATGTTCTCCTAGTTCTGTTAATTTTGCTTAACATCAGTTTTTCCAGGTTTGTCTGAAATCCACCTGCTCATCATTTATTATACTGCAATGATATCCCATTATATCATATACCACAGCAGTCATTTCCTGAATGATGGGCATCCCCTCAATTCCCAAATCTTTGCTACCACATTAAGAACTGCTATAAATATTTTTGTACATGTGGGTCCTTTTCCATTTTTTATTATCTCTTTGGGATACAAACCTAGAAGTGGTATTGCTGGGTCAAAGGATACGTACAGTTTTATAGTCCTTTGAGTATAGTTCCAAATTGCTCTCCAGAATCATGATCAGCTCATATCTAGAATCATGATCCACAATTATGATCAGCTCATAACCAACAATTCATTAGTGTTCCAATTTCCTCACATCTCCAACATTTATCATTTTCCTTTTCTACTGTATTAGTCAATTTGATAGGTGTGAAGTGGTACTTCAGAGTTGTTTTAATTTACATTTCTCTAATCAATAGTTATTTAGAGCATTTTTTTCACATAACTATAGATAGCTTTAATTTCTTCATCTGCAAACTGCCTGTTTATATCCTTTGACCATTTATCAATTGGAGAATGACTTGTATTCTTATAAATTTGATGCAATCCTCTATATATTTGAGAAATGAGGGTTTTATCAAGGAAACTTTCTATAAAGATTGTTTCCCAGTTTTCTGCTTTCCTACCCTTGCATTTCTTTTCATTAATTCCCTTGGTATTCTAGACCTTATGTTTTCCTGTTGAATTTTGAAATTATTTTTTCTGGCTTTATAAAATAATTTTTGGTAGTTTGGTATGGCACCAAATAAGTAAATCAATTTAGGTAGAATTGTTATTTTTATTATATTGACTTGGTCTACCCATGTGCAATTGATATTTTTCTAATTACTTAGATCTGACTTTATTTGTGTGAAAAGTTTTATAATTGTGTTTATGTAGTTCCTGGGTTTGTCTTAGCAGGTAGACTCCCAAATACTTATATTGTCTATAGTTATTTAAATGGAATTTCTCTTTCTATCTCTTTCTTCTGTACTTTGTTAGAAATATACAGAAATGCTGGTGAATTATATGGGTTTATTTTGTATCCTGCAACTTCACTCACTTTTTTATTATTTCAGGTAGTTTTTTAGTTGATTCTCTAGGGTTCTCTGAGTGTACTTTCATATCATCTGGAAAGAGTGATAGTTTTTGATTCCTCATTGCTTAGTATTCCTTCAATTTCTTTTTCTTCTCTTATAGCTAAAACTAACATTTCTAGCACAATATTAAATAATAGGGTTGATAATGGAAATCCTTACTTCACCCCTGATGTTATCAGGAAAGCTTCTAGCATATCCCCATAACATATAATGTTTGCTGATGGTTTTAGATAGATACTACTTAACATTTTAAAAGAAACTCCATTTATTCCTAGACTCTCTAGTGTTTTAATAGGAATGGGCTCTATTTCGTTGAAAGGTTTTTCTACATCTTTTAAGATAATCATATGATTTCTATTCATTTTTAGTGATATAGTCAAATATACTGATAGTTTTCCTAATATATTAAATCAGCCCTGTGTTCCTGGTATAAATCCCACTTGATTGTAGTTTATTATACTCATTATAAATTGCTTTAATCTATTTGAAAGTATTTTATTTAAAAATTTTTCATCATTGTTCTTTATGGAAAATAGACTAGCAAGCACATTTTGAGGGAAATTCCTCTGTTCAGAGGTCAGGTCATAAGAGCAGAATGGCAGTTCCTGAGAAGCTGATCCTCTATTCTTATTTCTGAAGCTCTTGTTCCTGGAGAGTTTTGAATAGCCCTGGCTCTCAAGGGGATTGACTATGATATCTTTCCCATTAACATTATAACGGATGGAGGGCAGCAGTTTACTAAGGAATTCCAGACACTGAGCCCCATGAATCAAGTTCCAGTACTGGAGATTGATGGCATTAACCTTGCTTAATCACTAGCCATCATTGAGTATCTGAAAGAGACATGACCAACACCCATCAGGCTCCTGCCACAGTACCCCAAGAAAAGAGTAAGTGTTTGAATGATCTCAGATCTCATTGCTAGTGGAATTCAACCCTTGCAGAACTTATCTGTTCTAAAGAAAGTGGTCCAGAAGACTCTGCTGACATGAGCACAAACAGTCATCAACTCTGGCTTTGGAGCCCTAGGGAATGTCCTGCAGAGCACAGCAGGGAAGTACTGCATGGGAGATGAGATCTCCATGGCTGACATATGCTTGGTGCCTCAGGTGGCTAACACTGAGAAGTTTAAGGTAGACTTCTCCCCATATCCCACCATCAGCTTCATAAACAAGACCTTGCTCACTGTGGAGGCTTTCCAAGTGAGCCACCCTTCCTGGCAGCCTGACACCAATCCAGAACTTCGGGCATGAAATCTGGCATTTCCACCTTAGGGACAACTGAGAGTGTGAGCAACACAGTTTTAATGCCACAAAGATAAATAAATCATGCTTAGTGAATGAGCCCTTGTGTGGAAGCTGTGAGATCTAGGTTGGAATTCTAGCTTTGCCAATGATAGAATTTCTCTGGACCTGAGTTCCCTCCTCTGTCAAATTTGAAGGTCAATAATATTCTTCCTATTTCATAGGCTTATGGTGATAGTAATCAATGCAATCATTTAGGTAAAATGCTTGGAAGATCATGAAGTACTGAATAAATAAATGACAGGAAGTACTGCATCCTCAAAAAAAAAGAAAAAGAAAATGGTCTATAATTTTCTCTTTTTTGTGTGATTTACCTAACTTTATTTTTTTTATTTTTTAGTTTACATCATTCATTTCCATAAGGATTTGAGTTACAAATTTTCCCTTCTTTCCACCTACACACTACCCCAAACACCAATCCCACTGAATATTCCCTCCCCCATCTGCTCTCTCCCATATCTTCCCCCATCCCCTCTCCAACTTTCTAGTAGGGCACAGTGGATCTCTATGCGCCAGTTCCTGTACATCCCACCTCCCAGTTACATGTAAAATAATAATAATATAGTTTAAACATTTAATTTTAAACTTTTGAATTCCAGATTCTTTCCCTACCTCCCTTGCCACCCACCCTTACTAGGAAGACAAACAATTCAATATAGGTTGTACATGCATCGCTTTATAAAACATTTACATAATGGATATATTTTGAAAGACTGACTGCATTTGCCTCCATCCTATCCCACCCCCCACTAGTTATATTTTCTACTTTGATCCTGTCCCTTTTAAAAAATGAGTTCTGACTTTGCTGTCTTTCTCCTGTTCCATACTTTGATCCTTTTTGTCCCCAAAAAAGGAATCCAAAGTCAGACCACTGTGCTTGCCTTACTTCCCTCGCTTGTTCATGTTGCCACTCAATTACTTGACTTTTGAGCTTCTTGCCACAGTAGAACTCTGCTACCAGAGAGGGGAGCTTTGTCCCAATGTCTGGGGTTTTCTCAGCTGCTGAAGCTATATGTTGGCTGCCCTGTTTGAAGCCTCTGCATGCTCTGGCACACTGGTCAAGCACCCCAGGACCTACACTCCAGACAGTGATCCAAATCCAAGCAGGTTTAAGCAAGAGCAATTACCCCTCAGACTGGACAGTTAGTCCCCCTACAATTTGCATTCCCAGAGCTCTGAAGCAGCCACATGGCAGTGGCTGGATGGCCGCCACACCTCAGCCACTTCTCACCTTGGGGACAAAGGCTGACCACACTCCCAAAGTCCCAGGTCCCATAGTCCACACTGCACTGACCTCTCACCTTGTCTCACATAGCATTTATGGGTTGATAATTCTGGAAACCACCACAGTTGCTGGTGATCTGAAGTCCGTCCAGCCAGGACTGCTTGTGGCCACCCTGAGGCTAAAATCTCGGACTCACTCGGCTGGGGTCAGCTCCCAGCCTGCTGAGATGGCTCCTTCCTGCAGGCCTGCTGGATTGTCTTTAGCAGGAGGTTAGCTTCTCTCTGTCATTTTATGGGTTCTGTAGCTCCACAGTTGGTTTAGAGTCATTTTTAACATGAATTGGAGGAGGTGGGAGCGAGAGCCCCACAGAAGCCCTGTTTGTATTCTGTCATCTTGATCTATAATTTTCTTTCCTTGGTTTGGCTCTTTCCAGTTAGTAGTAGCAACATGTTTGTATTATAAAAAGAATTTGGCAGGATTTCACCTATTTTCCCAAATAGTTTATCTAGTATTGGAATTAATTGTTCTTTAAATGTTTGGTAGAATTTATTTGTAAATTCATCTGGCCCTGGAGATTTTTTTTCCTAGGGAGTTCATTGATGCTACTTCAATTTTTGTTCTTGTTTTCCGAAATAGAGTTAAGTTTTTTTTTTTATTTCCTCTTTTATTCGTCTGGGAAATTTATATTTTTGTAAATATTCATCCATTTCATTTATATTGTCAGATTTGTTTTAGCATACACCTGGCCAAAATAACTCCTGACTATTGTTTTAATTTCCTCTTAATTGATGATGAACTCACCCTTTTCATTTTTGATAGGAGTAATTTGGTTTTCTTTCTCTTTTCTAAACAAATTAACCAATGTTTTATCCATTTTAATGTTTTTTCATAAAACTAGCTTTTAATTTAGTTTATTAGTTCAATAGAGTTCCTACTTTGAGTTTTATTTATCTCTCCTTTACTTTTCAGAATTTTTAATTTGGTATTTAATTGGGGATTTTTAATTTGTTTTTTTTCTAGATTTTTAGTTGCATGCTCAATTCATTGATCTTCTCTTTCTCTATTTTATTTTTTACTTATGTAAGTATTTAGAGATAGAATATATCCCCCTAGAATTGCATTTGGTTGCATCCGAAAAGGTATTGGTATGTTGTCTTGTTATTATAGTTCCCTTTGATGAAATTATTGATCCTTTCTTCCTTTCTTCTTTCTTCCTTTCTTCCTTCCTTCTTTCTTCCTTTCTTCCTTCCTTCTTTCCTTCCTTCCTTCTTTCTTTCTTTCTTTCTTTCTTTCTTTCTTTCTTTCTTTCTTTCTTTCTTTCTTTCTTTCTTTCTTTCTTTCTTTCTTTCTTTCTTTCTTTCTTTCTTT
>NW_027187419.1:78410011-78432511 GCF_028583685.1 Petaurus breviceps papuanus
TTTCTTTCTTTCTTTCTTTCTTTCTTTCTTTCTTTCTTTCTTTCTTTTTTTGATTTTAGGAGGGCATGGGGTTAAGTGACTTGCCCAAAGTCACATGGTGAGTAAGTGTGTCAAGTGTCTGAGGCTGGATTTGAATTCAGGTCCTCCCCTTGCTGCCTCTTGATTATTTCTTGGATTTGTTCTTTGACCCACTCATTCATCAGGATTAGATTATCTTTCAATTAATTTTTAGTCTGTCTTTCCATGGCTCTTTATTACACATAATTTTTAGTGCATCATGATCTGAAAATGATTCCTTTACTCTTTCTGCCTTTATACATTTGATTTTGAGGGTTTTGTGCCCAAATGCATATTCAATTTTTATATCCCAAGTATTTCTCAGAAAAAGATGCATTTCTTTCTTTTAAAAATTTTTTTTAAAGCAATTGGTGGTTAAGTAACTTGCTCAAGCTTACATGGCCAGTTATTTTGTGTGGATGCCAAGTATCTGAGGCTGGAACTGATCCAAGGTCTCCTGACTCTGGGGCCGGAGCTCATACTCACTGCGCCACCTGGCCACCCCTAAGCAATTGGGGTTAAGTAACTTGCTAAAGGTTACATGGCCAGTAATTTTGTGTGGGTGTTAATTATCTGAGGCCAGAACTGTTCTCAGGTCTCCCGACTCTGGGACTGGCGCTCTTACTCACTGTGCCCCCTGGCTGCACCAGGTGCATTTCTTTCTATCTTCATTCAATTTTTCAAAAGTTCTATGTTATCTAAATTTTCTAAAATTCTGTTCACAACCTAAATTTGATTCTTATTTATCTTGTTGCTAGTTTTATCTACTTCTGAGATGGGAAGTTGAGGTCCATCCCTAGTATACCTTTGCTATTTTTTCCTGTAACTCACTTAACTTATCCCTAAGAATCTGGATGCTACAACCCTCAATGCATATAGGTTTACTATTGATATTACTTCAATATCTATGTAACTTTTAGCAAGGCATAGTTCCCTTCCTTTTCTCTTTTAATGTGATCAATTTTGGCTCTTCCTTTGTCTGTGATTGGGATTGATACCCCTGCATTTTTCACTTGAAATTAAACATAAAATATGCTGTTCAAACCTTTTACATTTACTTTCTGTGTATCTTTCTCCTTCAAATATTTTTCTCATAAGCAATATATGGGAGGATTCTGTTTTTTAATCCACTCTGCTATCAGCTTCTGTTTCATGGGACAGTTTGTCTCATTCACATTCACAGTTATGAATATTAACTCTGTATTTTCCTTCATTCCATTTTCCCCATGTTTATACCTTTTTCTCTCCTTATATTCTTTCCCATCTCATGCAAGGTTTTTGGAAGGAGAACGGGAAGGTAATAGGGGTTAAGTGACTTACACAAGGTCATGCTGCTAGTTAAGTGTTGTTATAGGAATGTAAATTTTTAAGATCTTCCCTGCCCCTAGGTTAAGTGCACCTGGAGCCTGTGATGGGAGGCTTGTTTCTCATGAGATACTTTGTGATTGGGCAGTCAGTCAAGAGGGTTGTTATATTTCTCTGAGCCAGGAGAAGGCTATATAATCCTTGATGTGAGACTTTGTTTTGGGGCTCACTTTGAGAAGGGTTGTGTGATTTGACCAGATGAGACTCTGGGCAGCTGTTGTCGAGCCCCCTTGCTTTGAAAAATCCAGATGTTGATGCTTCCCTCTCTGGTAACTGTGATTTGGTATTGATGTAATGGTTGGACAGTTGGAGGCCTGTCTGCTGGAAATGTCTCTGTCTGTATACTCTGAAATTCGGAGTGCTGACTTTTCCCCCTGAACTAGGTAAATGATATGCTTGATTGCTTAAAGCAAGATTGTTAACCCATTATGAGTTGCTTACCTTAAGAAAAGCAGATCAAAGAACCCGAGTTAGCAGTTACCCTGGGGATGCTGTGGTGCTTGCTGCTACAAGTGTCAAGTGTCTGCTGCTGGATTTGAACTCAGGTCTTCCTGACTCCAGGGCTGGTGCTCTATTCACTTCTGATGCATATTTTGCTTCTGACTACCACTGCGCTTAATCTGCCTTCCCTTCTTTTATACCCCTTTTTCTTTACCCTTTCTCCTCCTTTCATATAAAGTAACATGGATTTCTACAACTAATTGAGTGTGTATTTTCTTTCCCCTTTTGAGCCAAATCTGATGAAAGTAAGGTTCAAACAATGCTCATCCCTCTAACAGAAAACATCCTAGCACATCCAGGGTGGCCTGCTAGCACAGGTTCTTTGATCTGCTTTTCTAGGATAGACTGCTCAAAAAGGGGTTAACAATCCTACTTTTAATTACATTCACTAGCTCAGGGGAAAGGTCAGCACCCTGAGTGCTGGAGAAAATGCAAGTAGAGAAATGAGCATAAAGACCAACAGACAGGGCTATGTCTACCTGAATCAAAGCAATATTGCTATACACTTTATGTACACCAGTGGATCAAGAGAACCTTTACATCTGAGCAGTCAGGGAGTCCTGAACATATTGCTATTCAGAGTCTCATCCAGGGAATCACAAGGTCCTTCTCATAAGCACATCCCCAAAGCAAAATACCAACTCAGAGTACATATACACTTTTCAGAGCCAGAAGGCATAATAACCCACTTGACTCAGTGCCTAATTAGGTTAGTACCAAAAGGTGTGAAAGCATTCCTACAAGCAAGCCTCCCCTAAGCAAGCTTCTCTTTAAGCAAGTTTCTGCCCCAATAGACTCTATGTGATTAAGTATGTATCACAGCTGGGCACATAGGCCTATTAATAGGAAGGGAAGTTCTTATATCCCACTAATATTACAACTCCCTCCTTTATTTTCCTGTAGCAGGTCTTTTGTACTGCTTTGTGTCATTTATCCTATTCTGTTCCACCTTTTCTCTTCTCCCAGTACAACCCTTCCCCCCCTTATTTTTTATGTCATCACATCAAAGTCAACTTATGCCTACACACTCTGTCTTTGTATACTCCTTCTAACTGCCTTACTAGAGGTAAAGTTCTCAAGACTTTTAAGTATCATCTCCCTGTTTATGGATATAAACAGGCTAAACTTATTGAATAACTTTTTTTCTTTCCTGTTTCCCTTTTCATGCTTTTCTTGAGAATGGTATTTGAAGATCAAATTTTCTGTTTGGCTCTGATCTTTTCATTAGCAAAGTTTGGAAGTCCCCTATTACATTGAATGTCCATCTTTTCCCCTTGAAAATTATGCTTAATTTTGCTATGTAATTGCTTCTTGGTTGTAATCTAAGTTCCTTTGCTTTCCAGAATATCATATTCTAAGCCTTTGGATCCTTTAGTATAGAAGGTACTGAGTCCTGTGTTTTCCTGATTGTGGTTCCTTGATATTTGAATTATGTCTTTTGGGCTGCTTGCAGCATTTTATTCTTGACCTGATAATTCTAGAATTTAGCTATAATATTTTTTGGACTTTTGATTTTGAGATCTCTTTCAGGAGGTGACTGGTAGATTCTTTCCCTCTGGTAGTAGGATATTCTTAAATTATCTGTTCTGGTTCTATTTCCCAGGTCAGTTGGTTTTTCCAATGAATTATTTTATATTTTCTTCTACTTTTTTTTTTTTTACTGATTCTTGATGTCTTGTAGAGTAATTAGCTTCCACTTGCATAATTCTAAGTTTTAAAGAATAATTTTCTTCAATTAGTTTTTGTATATCCTTATTTATCCAATTCAATTTTTATGGAGTTTTCCCCCCAGTGTTGTCCCTTCCCAATATGGTCAATTCTATTTATTTTTCAGAATTTATTTATTTTTAGTTTTCAACATTCATTTCCATAAGATTTTGAGTTCAAAATTTTCTCCCCATCTCTCCCCTATCCTCCACCCCAAAATATCAAGCATACTGATTACCCCTTTCCCCAGTCTGCCCTCTCTTATGCCTTCCCCCATTCCTCCCCTTCCTCCCTTTTCCCTTACTTTCTTGTAGGGTAAGATGGATTTATATACTCCATTGCCTGTATATCTTATTTCCTGGTTGTATGTAACAACAATTTTTAACATTTTTTTTTAAAACTTTGAGTTTTAGATTCTCTCCCTTCTTCCCTCCTCATCCACCACCACTGGGAAGTGATTCAATATAGATTTTTCATGTAATTATGCAAAACATTTCCATAGTAGTCATGTTGTGAAAGACTAACTATATTGTGGAAGACTAACTAACTATATTTCCCTTCATCCCATCCTGCCCCCCCCCCCCCCGACATTTATTCTATTTTCTCCTTTGGCCCTGTCCCCTTTCAAAAGTGTTTGCTTCTGACTACCACTTCCCCCAATCTCAATTCTATTTTTAATAAGTTGTTTTCTTCAGCTATTTTTGTACTTCCTTTTCCAACCTGTTGACTCTTTTTTCATAATTCTCCTACATAACTCTCATTTCTCCCCAACTTTTCATTTACCTTATTTAATTTTCAAGATTCTTTTTGAGCTCTTCCAAAAGGACTTTTTGGAATTGAAACTAATTAATATTCCCCTTTGAGGCTTCACATGTAGGCATTTCAACATTGTTGTCCTCTTCTGAGTTTTTTTTTGGAGGGCAATTCGGGTTAAGTGACTTGCCCAAGGTCACATGGCTAGTTTTTGTGTTGTGTCTGAGGCTGGATTGGAACTCAGGTCCTCCTGACTCCAGGGCTGGTGCTCTATTCATTGCACCACCTAGCTGCCCCTTATAATTCCATCTTTTTAAAAAATCCCATAGGTGTATTCAGAGTATAGGAAACCAAAATGTCAAATAGCCTGATATACAACTTGGATTTAGAACTAATAGTTGATTGAACTTTCTCCTTTAATCATCACCATCATCTTGATTATCTTCATCATGATCATTATGAGCATCACTATTATTATTTCTTTTTAAAAATGTAATCTTTAACTTCAAAGAGAAGCAATATTTCAGAAAGGAGGTAGTACTTATGGGGTACATGATTGATGAGTTAATTTTAATTAGCTAAAATATTTTAAATTATACATAACAGAGAATACAATTAGATCATAATTATACAAATTGTACTCTATCAATATTTAATCTGTAGGCTAAAAGTACCCTTGACATTCATTGTAACCATCTATATGTAGCTAATGTGTTGATGGAAGACAGATCAGATTCCATCTAAGAGACTTAAAAATGATTACAATTTATGTCTCCATCATGAAAAATATGAGAACATTTAAATTAGAATTTCCAATTCTTTGCCACCTTAAAAAGAATTGATAAATATTTTTGTACATATAATTCCATTTTATAGGTGACCTAATCCCATTCACATTCAATGTCATGATTGCTAGCTGTATATATCCCACCATGGCATTTTCTTTTGGTTATTTTTCTTGTTTATAATCCTATCCCTCCTCAAAAATCTATTTTGCCTCTAACCACTGCCTCCCTTAATTTGCCCTCTCTTTTATCACTCCCTACCCCTTTTCTCTCATCTTGTTACCTTTTATTTCCCTATTTGTTTAAATAGATTCCTATACATAATTGGGTGTGCAAATATATTCTACCCTCTTTCAACCAATTCCAATGAGAGTGAGGTTCAAATATTGCCCACTACCCTCCACCATTTTGCACACCACTAGAAAAGTTCTTCTTTGTGTGCCTCTTTTATGTGAGAAAATTTTACCTCCTTTAGTTCTTTTCTCCTTCTCTTAATATATTCCTCTTTTTACTCCTTCATTTTTTTTGAGATTTTTCCAACATAATTGATACATACATGCTCCCTGTCTGCATAAACTACTTTTAACTGCCCTTATACTGATAAAGTTCCTAAGTGTTACACGAACCATCTTCCTATAAAGAAATATAAACAGTTTAACCTTACTGATTCTCTGATGTTCCTCTTTCATGTTTACCTTTTCATGCTTTTCTTGAGTCTTGTGTTTGAATGCCATTTTCTTTCTATTCAGGTCTCATCTTTTCATTAGGAATGTTGTAAATTCTCTATTTCATTAAATATCCAATTTTTGTTGAAAGGATAATACTTCATTTTCCTGCATAGGTTATTCTTAGTTGTAATCCTAGCTTTTATTTTTTTCTTCTGGAATATCATATGCCATATCCCTCCAGTACTATCATGGAAGTCACTAAATCCTGTCTGATCTGAACTGTAGTTCCATGATATTTGAATTGTTTCTTTAGTTAACTTTTGGACCTCTTTTTCTATTTGTCCAATTCTACTTTTTAAGTAGGTCTTTTCTTTAATGAATGCCATTAAACAAATTCTGTTTTTAAGGTGTTAAAAATATTTTTGTGCCCTTTAGCAAGCTGTTAATTTTTTTCATAATTTATTTGTTTCATTCTCATTTCCCAATTTTCTCTCTATCTCACTGCTTGCTTTGCTTTACTCTTCCAGGGATTCTTGATGTGCTTTTGTCCAATTAGCCTTTTCCTTGCATATCTACTTGTAGCTATTTTCACATTACAGTTATCTGTGTTTTTGTCTCCCCTGATACCACAGTAGTTTTTTTTATGGCTATTATTTTTATTATGCATTTATCTATTTACTTTTAGTTTAAAACATTCAGTTCCATAATCCCTTGAGTTCCAAATTTTCTCCCACTTTCTTTCTTGCCCCTCCCCCACCATGGTGGCATGCAATCTGATATAGGTTCTACAAATACCTTCACATTAAACATTGCTCAAGTTGTAAAGAAGAATTATAACCAATGGAGTAAACAATGAGAAAAAAGGAACAAAACAAAACAAGAAAAGAGAAAGTGGTTCGCTTCAATCTGTATTTTGTCTCTGTAATTCTTTATTTGGATGTGGATAGCCCTTTCCATCGTGAGTCTTTGGAGCCCAGTCTATCAAATTTAGTCATCACAGATATGATGTATCTGTAATTGTGCACAATGTTCTCCTGGTTCTGCTCTCCTCACTTAGTATCAGTTTATATAAGTCTCTCCAGTTTATTATGAATTTGTCTATACTCATTTCTTATAGAATAAAAGTATTCCATTAAATTCATATACCACAACTTCTTTAGCCATGCCCCAATTGATGGACATCCACTTGATTTCCAGTTCTTTGCAGGGTCGTTTTTGTTGTTGTTGTTCTGCTCATTTTTCAAGTCTATATCTGGACTTTGAACTTTATGTTAATGTTGGCTTCTGCTAATGTTGGAGTGTAGAGGGAGAGTCCAAAACTTCAAACTTTTTTATACTTTTGTTTTCACAACTAATTTAGGGAATAGGCAAGTTTTGAAGCTTCCAAGACTATGTGATGTAGGGAGAGGCATTGTCACTGCTCTCCTCATCTGCATGATGAACTTTACCCAGGGATGCTTCCTCTTTTCCTGGCAAGTTACCCTGAAACTGTGATCAGAGTGCCTGTACCCTTCTGACTGACTGCAAATGCTCCTCTCAGAGCTGCATAAGGGAAATACAATTGTCAATTACTGCCAGTTATACTTAATGCCATCAGTGGGTCCCCTGTAATCTCTTTATGGCAGCAGTATCATCCCTTTAGTGTTTGTGGGCTGAGAGGTCCCAAAGTTGCTGATGGTGCTGCTGCAGCTCTTGTTTGAACATATGTGTGCACTCTGGTCAGCCTTCCTGACATATGTTTCTTTCATACAGATCTCCTAGGTTTTTGTAAACCCCCAAAAATGGTCCACTCTGATATTTTGTTGACTCTCTGCCACTCCAAAATTCAATTTGAAGTGTTATTTTAATGTGGTTGGGAGGGAAATGTTAAGTGAGTTCAGCTGGATCACTGCCTCCAATCTATTGATTTGGGTCCCACCAACACTCATATTTTAAGCAAATGTTCAGATTGAAGTTCAGGTATTAAATTTCTATCTTCCCATGTATCAACAATTTGTTCTTGGAAAGTAATAAAAAGATGCAGCCTTTTTATGTTTTTTAAACAGAGTGTAATTCCACCAAAATTTTTCATGTATGTTTTTAAACATTAGGAAAATCTGTTTCTGAGATTTCTGTGTACAGACATGAGAGCTTTTATATGTGACATATTTATTTTGATATTTTTTGTCAACCAAAACCTTAGCTCTTAAAACATATATTGCTAATTATGATGGACTATTATTATTCATAGCTAATATATCAAGATAGATACAATATGCACCTAAAACCAGCTTCAACATTAATGAAAGTAGACCCAAATCCATACTTAACATAATTTTCTTCATAATTTGAATTTTTACTTTCTGGTCAGATCTGATTAGATTATCATTGTTTTTACTTTATGTGGTTTACATAGAGCTTTTACTTAAGTTAAAAGTATTGCTTCTATCACTGTCAGTGTCACTGTTATTCATTCATGCTTGCATAATGTTTTTAAAATGATGTTTTAAATCACTATATTTTTAAAAAATAGTATATAATTAACATATTAACAATATATTATATAATAAGCCAAATATCAATATAATATTTATCATGTTAAATTATAAAAATTATTAAATTATATTAAATAATATAATAGTAGAATAGATAAAATATTTTTTTAAATCACTATATGTTGTCTCAAGATTCATCCCAGTTTTTGAGAACCATCCCATTTTACATAGTATTTTTAAAGGCACAAAGAGAAAAACAACTATAAAAAGAAGGACAAATCAGCACAACAAATCAGTACTTCAAAAAAATCTTATAATATGAGTAACATAGAACATTCCTCTGCTAAGGGAATGATGGAAATATTTTTTTCTGGTGCTGCTTTTACTCTTTAATCTTGCAACATTTAATTTTAATTATTTCCTGTGGTTTATAAGTAAATGAGAAAGAAGGAACAAAACAAAACAAAAAAGAGAGAAAGTGGTTTGCTTCAATCTGTATTTCGACTCTGTAATTCTTTCTTTGGATGTGGATTGCCCTTTCCATCGTGAGTCTTTGGAGCCCGGTCTATCAAAGTTAGTCATCACAGATATGATGTGTCTGTAATTGTGTACAATGTTCTCCTGGTAAAGGTGTTTATTGTTTTCTTGGCTCTGCTTAGGTCACTATACATCAGTTCATGTTGATCAGTCCTAGCTTCTCTGTATTTGTCTCCATACTTTCTTACAACGTAGCGATATTTCAGTATGTTCAGATACCAAAAACTTTTCCTTAATTGATTGGCATATATTTTCTTTCCAATTCTTTGCTATCACAAAAAATGGTGATATATACATATATATATATATACATATATATATATATATATTAGTAGGTATGGGGAATTTCTTATCAACAGTCCCTTTGAGGTATCAGTTTAGTAATAGAAGCTCTATGACAAAGGATATGGATATTTTCCTCACTTTATTTGTAGAATTATTCATAAAAGTGACTATATTGTTTTCCAAAGTTGTTTTATTGATACACAGTTCCACCAAAAATGCATTAATGTACCTATCACCTTACAATCTAATAGCAACTATTCCCCTTTTTTTATACCTTTGTTAATTTTCAGAATGTGAAGTATATTAATAGAATTGTTTTGATTAGCATTTCTATTGGAATTTAAATTTAGATCATTTTTTCTTATGGTTATTTTCAATTCTTATCAGAACAGTTTTTCTAGTCTACAATTTTATCTGTCACATGATCCCAAAATACTATGATAGCATTATTCAGATTATTTTCCTGCTGTAGTTTCTTTTCAGGAATTTTGAAATATCCTTTACTAACTTTGTAATTATTAGCATAGATATATATGGGAAATAGGATATTAATAAACATGTTAAATGGGTATGCATAAATGGTGATACATTTCAACACATTGAAAGCAAATGAATAATCAATGCTAGTTAATTGATTGGTAATACTACTGTTAAACACTTCCACATTGAGCAACTCTGACTCTTCTTTTTGGCCAAATGTTAACTATATATGACCATCTTTTATAGAGATGATGTGTGGGTGAGAATGTCAAACCACATATTAAATATTAATAAAGTGTAATTTGTTTCCTTTTTAGATATAAATACATAGAAATGGAAGATATCCCTTATTCTTCAATACCCAGGAATGTCCCATTTTCATATACAAAAGAAATGGCAGTTCCAGAACAAAAAAATCTTAGAAATTATACACTCAATTTAACCTTTGCTATATTTAATTCTCAACATGTTTTGAACATTTATTCTCTTCTTGCAAAAATTATTCTTGTTGTATAACTATGTGTAATTTTAAAATCTCATGAGTATATAAAATATTTTATTAGTTCAACCGACAAGCATGAGGACTCATGGAATACCCACAGATAACTGTCACATACATTAATGATGCAATTTCAGTGACTGTACATTTATGAAACTATGTTGCTGGTAGGTAATAAAGATAATAGAAAGTCTTGCATACAAGTGTATGGATGACAGTGTAGGAGAATCATTTTCTCTAGGTACATTTGAAAATGCTGATGTGATAGAAGCTCTATTTGATTTGTTGCTGTTACTTTCTTGACAGAAATTCCATTTAGGGAGGAAGCTCTGAGACCTCAGCATTTGTTACCTGCTTGGTGAAGCATGGGATTAAAACTGTCTTATATCTATTAGCAAACACACAGAGAAGACTAAGTGACTGTGGCATATGTGTGTCTCATCATTCTCTAGCTTTATTTAGAGTGATAGGAGACCATGCCCCTTACATAAAAGTTCAAAAATTTTCCCTTAGATAATGTCAAAACATTAACATAAATGGTGCACTTTTAAAAGATACTTATTGGTTGGTCCTAGGGAAGTCACTTATTCTGTTAGTGCTGTGGACAAGTCTGTAAGACTATAAGTTAAAAGACCACTTGCACTGATGGAGTTTCTTCACTAGTAGTCCCCTTCCTCAATGAATTAATAAGTATGAAACAAAAGAATTAAAAAACAAAATAAGAATACATACCCACTCCCACATGCAAACAAACACAGACACACATATACATACACACATATGTATATGTGTGGACAGATTACAATGCTAGAGAAGTCTGCCAGCTCCTTTGGATTTTCCTTATTTTTCTGAATGAGGCCAACATTTAACTACTCAAGCATGGTTAAAACTTTAGTCATCCCTTATTCTTCTCTCTCATTTATTATCCATATTCATTCTAGTTTTCCTAATTACTAAGTCCCTTCTGTCTGACTTTTTAAATAACCCTATTTTGTATTCACACCGAACCACCAAAATAGTACAAATTAAATTTAATATAATTTTATTAGTTGGTTACTATGTGCTAAGTTGGGGGTATAAAACTCACTATTTTTAAACAGCTTTCATTTAATATGAGAATAGATACAATAGCTACATAATTAACCACAATAATTTTATGAGAAATACTTAGGAAGGTGTAAGCACTTAGAAATGGCACAATCAGGGAATGTTTCACAGAGGACGTGACACCTGAGATAAACCTTAAAGGAAGGCAATGTATCTGATAGGATAAATGAAAAAGAAATGTATGCTAAGCATGAGAAATAGATTTTATGAATCTATAGATCCAGGAGGTATATTATTAAGACAGAACATATAGTAATATGGATTAGCTGGAATATAAGAGTTTATGAAGGGAAGGAACATGAAATAAAGTATTGAGCAATGTGGTTAAAATCTGTCAATGTCTATAAGTTTGTCATCATAGAATTTTCTGAGCAAAATAGTAATTTGACTGGTCATATGACAAGAGTGTAGGGCAACCAATGGAGAGGAGATGTACTTCAATCATATTTTCACAGTGGCTGTCAATAGTCAGGTAACACTTATTGACAAAGCATCTAATACAAACCAGCGACTATGCTGAGTGCTAGTATACAAAGAAAAGTTGTCCATCATCTCAAGGAACTTAAAATTCAATGGTTAATACCATAAGAAAGAGGGGTGTAGACAATACAAGGAAGAGACATGTAGTAGTGAATTTGGGGGGGGGGGAAATGGACATGTTTAGAAAAATAACAGCAAATACTGATGGGTTGTTCTGTGTATCAGGGAATATTCACACTAATGAAATCACAGCTCATTAGGCAATTGGAAAATGTGCAAATATGGTAATAATGTTTTTCCACCTCCTCCTTTTAAAATTCACAGTTAATGTTGCTTAAACATATTTTTTGGAATTTTCAACAAATAAAATGCAACAAAAAACTTTACAGTGTCAAATTTCTATCAAGATTCATTATCTATTCATTCTCATTCAGTTTATCTTTTTCGTATTTGTAAATAAATCATGTGTTCCATTTCCATTTCTTGTTTTGTAGCATTTTTCCTTTGCATAATTTCATGAAGATTGTTTTCAGGTTTATTTGTTTTGCTTATAATTGTCAGTCTTAGTTACATCATAGAACTCCACTAAATAAACAAATATTTTTTTAACCATAGAATTACAACTATTGTTGGGCATTTTTTTGTGATTTTTTTAAAGAAAAAGTTAAACATAATACTACTATATATTTTTCCCCACAAAGAGGTTTTAAAATTATTATCCTGGACATCACTCTCAAGACCAATGTGTTGCCAATCTTAGAAGAAATGGGTTATACAGCAAATAGAGCACTTGGCCTGAAAGCAGAAGGATGTGAGTTCAAATTCAGCCTTAGATACTTACTCACTGTAAACTATTGACAACTTACACTTGTGTTTGGTCATTACATTGATTAGTGAACTTAAAAAGGTAGCTATGTTGAATGAAAATAAAAATGTAAAGCAAATAATACCTAAAAATACAAGCTTATTTTTTAATGTGGGTATATATAGTAAAAGAGCATAGCAATACAAACTTGATTCATTAGTATGTATTTAATTGACATGAAGGACAGGTTTAGAATATGATGAATATTTCTAAATTTTGAAATTGTGAATTGTCAGAGGATTTTTAGGTTAAACATTTTAATTTACTAGAGATATATCAGCCCCAATCACTGTCCTCATTCATTCTTCAGATTGAATATTTTGTTAGCATGTTTACATTTTGTTTCTCAAACTGGCTTTTAACTTTGATGGTGTGCTTAAATATTACCCCCAAAATTTAACAAATATAATTCTCTTAAGCATTAGAGCAAACTTTGTTTTAAAACTTCACATAAAAACTGATTAAACGTAATTAATTCTATTCCAACTATAAAATGTTCCTTACATGCATTAGAAATAGATTTTGAGCTCACCCTGCAGTGGGATGAGAAATATAGTTAGGTAGTTCATGAAACACTGGGAATATAATACGCTATTTCTACTCTAACACAGAAGAGCTGTAAGATTCTAGTAACAGATATTCTTACATGAAATAATGTTTCAAGCCCTAATACTCTATTTAGTTTTGAAAACCCCTGAGGAAGATTTTATATTGGAGACTACATTCGGAGTATGTCATCATTATGAACAATTTCACAGCTAAAGATGTGAATGAAGAGTCTTTGTTCTTACAAACTGAAAACCTATTTTATTGTATAATGGAACATGAGAGAGCCATTTTCTTGACATATATTCACATCCATCATTTTCTAGATGTAAAAATTTTGAGTATTTTGATTCAATAAATTCCAACAAGACAGTACAGATGCTGTTTTATAGTCTTTCCTTTACATGAAATAAACTCTATATTAATTATTTTCTTAATTGTCACATTATGAAGTTGTGGATTAAAAGTCAAAATGACTACTATTTGAAAACTTGCCAGAATTGCTTTATTTTATTGATAAATTGAAAATAGAATGTACTAATTCATTTAAATGAAATATCTCAATTTTTTTTATCTCTTGTCCAATTATAACTGAAATAGAAACATTTAAAGGGTGATATGCATTAATAGTTCCTCATTCAATGTCTTTAGGATTAGATACCAGCCAAGTATTAAGAAGAAAATAAAGTATAATGTGACAAAACCCATTTCTTTGAAATCTCCTACAATGACAAAGTTTTTCTTTCCTTCTGTATTACTGATTGACTTTTACTATTTAATTTACTACATTTAACTTAAACCTTATAGTTTCTTAAATCATTAAATTTTAATAGGTATTGAAGATGAGTTTCTTGTGGGTTTCACTGCTCTGCATTTTACCTGAAGTAGTGCATAGCTGCTATATGTAAATTTTAACTTCATATACCAGTCATATAATACCTCCTAACTGCTTTTAATCTATTGTTTTGAAATAATAGATTGATAAATACTGTCTCTGGAAGTAATCACATCTAATAAAACTTTGGAAGAAGAGAAAAACATTAGATGTCAGAGGAAAATAAAGAGAAATCGTTTTACTTATAAGCAAAAAGTATCAGAACTTTGTAAAAAAAATTTCTGCATCTATTGAGATAATCATAGGATTTTTCTGAATTTTTGTTTTGATATAGACAATTATGCTGATAGTTTTCCTAATATTGGACCAGCTCTGCAGTGCTGGCATAAATCCTACCTGGTCATATTGTATGATTCTTATGATATAATGTTATAATCTTCTGGGTAGTATTTTATTGAGAAAATTTGCATCAATATTCAGTAAAGAATTTGGTCTATAGTTTCCTTTCTTTTGCTCTTCCTGGTTTACATATCAACACCATATTTGTATCATAGAGGGAATTTGGCAGAGCTCCTCTGCCTATTTTTCCAAATAGTTTAGATAATATTTGAAATTAATTATTCTTTGAATGTCTGGTGAAATTTACTTGTAAATCCATATGGTACTGCAGATTTTGTTTTCCTTAGGGTTCTCATTCATAGGTTTATTTCTTTTTTTCTAAAATAGGCTATTTAAATATTCTAATTTTGCTTCTGTACATCAGGGATATATATATATATATATATATATATATATATATATATTTATAAATAGTTATCAATTTCACTTAAATTGTCAGATTGGCACATAATTTGTCAAATTGGGTACTAGTAATTGCTTTAATTTCATGTTCATTGGTGGTCAATTACTCTTATTGTTTTTGATGCTGGTAATGTGGTTTCTTTTTTTCTTTTTTAAAAATCAAGTTGGCTAATGATTTATCTTTTTTATCCATAAAATCAGCTCCTAGCTTTATTTATTACTATGACTACTTTTTTATTAGTATATTTATTTTTATTACATTTAGTTTGATTTTCTTTTCTTTTTTTGCTTTTTGGAGGGCAATTGGGGTTAAGTGACTTGCCCAAGGTTACAAGGCTAGTTTTTGTGTTAAGTGTCTGAGTCCGCATTTGAACTCAGGTCCTCCTGACTGCAGGGTCGGTGCTCTATTCACTGTGCCTCCTAGCTTCACCTTTGTTTGTTTGTTTGTTTTTCAATTTTAAAATACTATCAACCTGTAGTTTACCATTTTTATGAAAACATCTCCTAATTTTATTAGTTTATTTCTATGCTACTATTTTTATTTGTTATTTTAATTATTATTTATTAATTTCAGTTCGTTTTTTAATCAAATTAACCATTTTTTTAAATTTTACATTTAATAATGCCAGATTTTAATTTTATTTATTAAATGTTTTTCTTTCAGTTTAATTAACCTCTCCTTATATTTTCCAGGATTTCAGATTTCATGTTTAAGATTTTAATTTGTTCTTTTTCTTGTTTTTAGTTTGCACACCTAATTAATTATTCTTCATTTGCTGTTTTTATTGATGTAATCAGAGATACAAAATTTTACTCAAGTATTGCTATGGCAGTATCCCATAAATTCGGTAAATTGTGTCATTTTTGTCATTCTCTTTAATGAAATTATGGATTGAAAGAATTATAATTTGTTCTTTGACCCACTCATTCTCTAGGATTAAATTATTTAGTTGCTAATCAATTTTAATCTATGTGACTATGGAATTTCATTGAATGTAATTTTTACTGGAGTACATCTGAAAGGGATGCATTTAATATTTCTGCTTTTCTACATTTTGTTCTGAGATTTTTGTTCCCTAATATATTGTCAGTTTTTGTAAAGATGCCTTCTACAGAAAATTGCATACTCCTTTGATATTCCCATTCAATTCTCTCCAGTTGTCCATCATATCTAAGTTCTCTAAAATTTTATTCATTTCCTTAATTTCTGTTTTGTCTATTTTAATTAGATTTATCTAGTTCTGAGAGGGGAAGTTGAAATGCCTAATTAGTGTGGTTTTACTATTTTCTTCTGTAACTCATTTAACATTTCTTCTTGATTAGAGATTAGTCTCCAATCATCCTTAACTCAATCTTCCTTAAGGGACACAAAGCACAAAGATCAAAGTTCTCCACCCTTAGGTCACAGTGAATCATGACCTTCTCATTCAGCATCAAGTACCCAAGGAGAGGCCTTTTCATCTTGACTCAAGGCTGGTTCACAAATTCCATGGTTCCTCTTCCATGGGTCCAGCTCCTACCTGAATCCACCCAACTGTCACCTAGGTTCAAAGGCATGCAGCTCCCATCTCCTCCTCCAGCTCACTGTCCAGCTCCTCATCCAGTTCCTGTTCCATATCAAAGCTCACAGTGTCTAGTCCACCTCAAGTCCTTCACAGTTTCTGTTTTTGGGAAGACAAAGCTGAATAGAGCCAAAACAACATTCATACACATTGCTGGCACCATCATGAATCTAATTTCTGCCTAAAATCACCTCAGACTCACAAACAAAGTCTGAGAACTCAATACAAATCATTAGTATAGTCCCAGGACCTCTAAATCCCTCTTCCAGGACTTCTGTAAACAGACAACAAGAAAATCCTCTTTCAGGGCTTCCAGTAAGGTCCCAGGGCATCTGTACAAAGTATCACAAGTGAAAATCAACACAAACAGAACATACAAACCAAGTGCCCTGCCACCACAAAATTCCCCTTCTCAATTCCACCACCACAAGTGCTCTCTTCTCAGTTCTGCTCTTTCCCAGCTTTGGCTTCTCCTTATATACAGTTATTAGCTCCTCCCGGTTCGACCCCGTTCTGTTGCATCAGCAACAGGGGTTCACAAGTTCTTTTTCTTTTTTATTTTTATTGAATTATGATCTGAAATGTATACATTTACTATTTTTAGCTTTTTTACACTTGATTTTGAGATTTTTATTCCTTATTCTGTGGCTAATTTTTGTGCAGGTGCCATATACTGCTGAGAAAAAGATATATTCCTTTCAGGCTCCCATTTGGTTTTCTCCAAAGTTCTGTCATATATAACTTTTGTAATATTCCATTTACCTCCTTCATTTCTCTTTTCTTTTTTGGTTACTTTTATTGGATTCTGAGGGTGGCCAATTCAGGTCCCCCACTAGTGTAGTGCTACTGGCTACTTCTTCCCAGAACTCATTTAGCTTCTTTAAAAATTTGAATTACTGTACTACTTGGTGCATATGTGATTAGTATTGGTATTGATTCCTCGTCTGTGGTACCTTTTAGCAACATGTAGTTTCTTTCCTTATCTCTTTTAATTAGGTCTATTTTTCCTTTTACTTTTTTTGAGATCAGGACTGCGAACCCTCTATTGCCTCTTTTTTAACTTTAGCTGAAGCATAATGTATTTTTTGCTCCAACCTCTTACCTTTACTCTGTGTATCTCTCTCTCTCAAATGTGTTTCTTGTGGTTTTTGATCCACTCTACTCTCTGCTTCTATTTTAGCGGAGAGTTCATCCCATTCACATTCACAGTTACAATTACTAACTGTATTTTTCTCTCCATCCTATTTTTCTTCCTATTTGTCCTCTTTGTCCTTTCAACCTTTCCCTCCTCGTTTGTGTTTCACTTCTGTCTACCCTTTCCGTGAGGCTATAACGCCCCCTTGATCTCCTCCCTTCCTACTTCCCTTTCAGATAAGACAGATTTCTAGATTCAATTAATTGTGTATGTTATTGTCTCTTTGTGTCAGTATAGCTGAGAGTAAGTTCAAGTGAAGCCTATTGTCCACTCTCACATTTCCCCCTACTTTAATAGGTCTTTAGTGCCTCCTCAGGTGAAATAACTCGCCCCGTTCTACTTCCCCCTTTCTTCTGTACCCATTCTACTCCTCTTTCTCATCCCTTAATTGTTAATGTCATTCTCTCTAGTTCAACTTATACATGTATGCACATTCCTTCTAACTGTACTATTGCTAATACATGTTTTTATTTAGATAATTACAAGTATCATCTTCCGATGAAGGGATATAAATAGTTTAGTTCTATGTTTTCTTTTCCCTTTTATACGTTTATATTTCTTATGGGTGTTGATATTGGAAGTCAAATTTTTAGATAAGTTTTCTTCTCCTTATGAAAGCTTGAAATATCTCTATTTTGGTGAATGACCTTTTTCCCTTGATGTATTATGCTTAATTTTGCTGGTAAGTGATTCTCAGTTGTAATCTTAGCTCCTTTGCTTTCCAAAATACCATGTTCCATGACCTCCAATCCTTTCATGTTACAGTGTAATCCTGAGTGTTACTCCCTGATATTTAAATTGTTTCTGTTTGGCCACATACTATTTTTCACCTTGACCTGATATTTATCAAATTTGGTTTTGATGTTCCTTGGAATTTTAATTTTGGGATATCTTTCCTGGGGTGATAGGTTGATTCTTTCAATGCCAATTTTTCCCTCTGGATCTAGGACATCAGGGAAGTTTTCCTTGATAATTTCTTGAAAGATGCGGTGAAAGTCCTCCTTTTTATTATATCTTTTGGTAATCTAATGGTTATGATATTGTCTCTCCTGGATCTGGTTTTTTTTTTGGCATTTTGCATTTTATTCAATTTTTTCATTATTTTGATTTTGTTTTATTGATTCTTGATGTATCATAGGGGCATTAGCTTCCACTTGCCCAATTCTAGCTTTTAAGGTATTGTTTTCCTCAATTTGTTTTTGTACTTTCTTTTCCATTTCATCAATTGTATTCTTTAAGAAGTCATTTTCTTCAGTGGATTTTTGTATGTCTCTTTCCATTTGGCCAATTCTACTTTTTAAGCATTTTCCCAAGCTGTTGACTTTTTTCCCCCACAATTCTCTTGCATTTCATTTCTTTCCTCAATTATTCTTCTTTCTCTCTTAAGTTATTTTTAAGTTCCTTTTTGAGCTCTTTCTTAAGTCCTTCTGGGTTTTAGCTCACTTCACATTTTTCTTTGAGGTTTTACCCATAGGTGTTTTGACATTTTTGTCCTCTTCTGAGTTTTTGTCCTTATCTTCCCCATCACCATAATAACTTTCCATAATTAGATTCTTATCATTGATGTTGTCACTGCTGTTCCTTGTTCTTTTTTTTTTAGTCTTTTTCCTTTCTTTAAATTTGATTTCTTCTCTGAGGGTGAATGGGGCTCTGTCTCAGGCTTCTTGTCCCTGTAGTTGAAGGTCCTAACTGTTTACCTAGTACTATACTAATGTTTCCCCAGGACCCATGGGGGCACCTTGTGTTTGATATTTATTTGAGGGGGTGGTGTGGGAGGTAGCTGTCACTTCTGAAGGCCCTGGGGGTCTGTCAACCTACCTGGCACTGTGCTCAGATCCTAGTGGTGTTCTACGGTGTTATTATTTTATGGGTGTTTGGAGGTGAATAAGAGAGAGTATAGTGATTTACTGCTTACTCTGCCTTCTTGGATCCTGGAAGTCAATTTCATTTTTATTGTTTCTTTTTTACCAGATCTGCAATTTTACTAGAAAGAAAGGATTTCTTGAAAATGAAATCTCTTATCAATGCAGGTCAGCACCTGATCCATAATTCGTACTCCTGAGGGTTATATAGAATCACTAATATTTCTAGATACTGGTCAAGGGTTATAGAACCAGGTTTTATCACATGCAGAACTAGAACCTAGGGCTCTACTCCTACACCACCTATTTACTATGTTATTGTTCCTCTTGTGAATAGTGAGGTCAGTAGGATAGGGATGAGGACAAGGATTAGATATGTGATTTAATTGATACAGGGATCTTCTGGGTGACTAAATCCCTTCTTTCTATTCAGGCAAACACATTCTCTCCAAACAATAGTTGCTTAAAACACTGAGATTTTGTTACTTGCCCAGGTCACAGTGTCTTTATGTGTCAGAGTTAAGACTTGTATCAAAGCCATGTTGGCTCTGATTCTGGCTACTTCTCCTCTGTGTCATGCTTCCTTACATGAAAGTCTATGTGGATACGAACTAGCTCCTCCAATAATATGTCTACTTTTTAAATAACAAAAGATTACTTAGGGGTGGCCAGGTGGCTCAGCGAGTAACAGCACCGGCTCCAGTGTTGGTACTACCTGGAGATCGAATCCCGGGCTCAGACACTCAGCACCACACCCAGAAATAATAACTGGCCGTGTAACCTTGAGCAAGTTACTTAACCCCGATTGCTTAAAAAAAAAGGATTACTCATATAGAATACTAATAGTTAAATTAATATTTGTAGATAGTCCAGAATATGATTATTGGCATTATGTCTTCTTTTAAAAAATGCAATCATAGAAATAGGTTTTCCTAAAGAACTGGGAAACATTGTAGTTTCTCTGTTTTATTGGTGAAAACCCACAAAAGAGCAATCTTTTGATGATGAAATTCTCCAGTTTCCTAAACTGGTCCTTACAAAATAGATGTTATCACTAACCATGTCTAGACTAAATCTTGATAAAAAAAAAATAACACTAAAGTTTTAAGACTTACTTTTTTTTGCCATGATGTGAGATCAAAATAAGGGAATGCAACTTTTCTTACCCATAATTCTATAAGTCATTTTGACAAACCTTCTCATTTTGTTACCTTAAATTTGCTGGTCATATACATTTTCCATAAGTCATATGACTTAGTTATAATACTGGTTTTGTTTCTGCTGAGCTCTGTGACCACAGACAATTCACTTAATCTACCTCAGTCTTAGATTTCTCATTTATACATTTAGGAAGTTGGACTTGAAAACTTCTGTCCTTTCTAGTTCTATATGTATGATATGATGTTTTCCAGACCTGTTTCCACATCTGTAGAGTGAGTCTCTTGAACTAAGGTGCTTCCAAGGTCTAACATAACATGTGCTGGCTGATCATCAGCTTTAGAAAAAAAAATAAACAAAGTACTGGCATTAAATTTCCCACATACCAACTTCAAATTTAGGCCACTTTGTATTTTGAAATTCTAATTTGAAATTGCACAATACTTATTCTGAAGTTAGTTTCTTTTTGCTGTTTTATTAAAACTTACTGGTTTCCTAAAACAGGTTTACATAATTAGAAGAACTCATAATGTACCATTCAGGATCCAGTAATAGTAACTTTGAATAAAATCAAGCTGGACATAAAGCACTGCATCTACTTTCCCAACCTTGCCAAATCAAAAAGGATTATGTTTTGTTTTGTTTTGTTTTTTTCCTGAAAACTATGTTGAATCATTCAAGAGACAACTTACTTATTCCTGTAGCATTAAAAAAAATGAATTTCAGACATAAGTTCTATTCACTACTGGTATAAACATTTTCTATTACAGGGAAACTTTTTTTCCTTCAAAAGCAAAGACTGACATTTGAAAGAACAGGTTTTTTTCTTGTCCTGAATTGGGGGAATAACAAACAAACATCAAACAGTCTGTCCTTTTGGTCAAAAAACTTTTTTTTTTCTTTTTTATTTTCTTCAGTGGTTTGAGTTGGTGAGAAAGACATTATTTCTTTTGTCAGATTGCCCTTCAGTCATTCCACAGACTCCTTTCTTCAACAGAAATGCTATATGAATTTCTGCTTCTCCCTCCCATAACCATACTAGGTTTTTGAGTGTAGGGTCTCTGTGTTAGTTCATTTTTTTATATCTAGCATGTTGCCCCATCCTGCCTGATGAACAGGAAATAACAGATGTTAAATTCATATTAATTTAATTCAATATATTTTATTGAGTATTAAGTACTGCTTTCTATGTTTAAAATATCTCAGGATGCTAAGGACAGAAATATTTCCAATTTAATATGAATATAATTCTTGTGCCCATATAATGGTCTCTGGTTCTGTGTAAAGCCAATCACAAGAAGCTCTCCTGAGAATGGCTGCTGTGAATAATTTTAAGGATCTAATCACATAGTATGATGAATTCTTTATTCAGCAATAAACTAAAGCAAAACATTCAAGAGACAAAACACAATATTCACAAGAATATAACATAGCTTATTACTAAGGTGGCCACATAATCTTAAACAAAACATATCATTCAGGAAGTGGCAATCTCCTCAATCAATACACAGTATCCAAGTAAAGTCCTCTTTCATCTTGACTCCAGACGGACTTCCAATCATTCTTAAGGAGTAGCAGAAAGTACAAACATCATCCACTCATAGGTCCCAGTAAGTCACAATCTCATCAGTCAGTACAGAGTACCTCAGTAAAGTCTTTTTTCATCTTGAATCAAGGCTGACTTCCAAACCCCTTGGCTCTTCTTCAATGGACTGACTGCTCCTAGCTCTTGCCTGAATTCACACATAGGCAGCTCTCTACTTCTATATCTCAGATCACACCTTCACTTCAAGCCCTTCGAAGTTTCTGTTTCAAGGAAGACAAAGATTAACATAGCTACAACAAGATTTACACACATTAAGCTTAACAGAGCTACAACATTTACATGCATTACCAGTCGTATCATCTCAAATCACTTTCTGTCTGACAAAGTAATACAAATCAACAGACAAGTCATTTTTCCAAGAGATCAAAGAAA
>NW_027187419.1:78434149-78447205 GCF_028583685.1 Petaurus breviceps papuanus
TCTCTCTCTCTCTCTCTCTCTCTCTCACACACACACACACACACACAGAGTTAAGAATTCCTGCTTCAGAAAGAGAGATCTCATTTTCCAGGTTCCAGAGTTTTTTTTTAAGTCCATCATTGTTTTCCTCATTTATATGTATTTCAGTGACCAATACTCATAATTTTTTTATGGAAACTTTCCCCTATTACAGTAGCACACATCAACTTGAAACAAGCATGTCAATTAAATATTTAACTCATAGAAGGGAGGGAAGATTAGGGGAGGGGTTAGTCTGAAACATAGCACTTTTGAGGAGGGACAGGGTAAAAGAAGAGAGAATAGAATAAATTGGGGAGATAGGATGCTGAGAAATACAATTAGCAATAACTATGAAAAATGTTTTGAAGCAAGTTTCTCTGATAAATGCCTATCTATCTCTGCATGTATTTATGTGTATATGTATATGAATATATCTGTGTGTGTGTGTGTGTGTGTGTGTGTGTGTGTGTATGGAGAGAAAGAGAAAGAGAGAAAGCAAGTGATAGAGAGAAAGAGATGGACCAAATTTATAAAAAATAAGAGCCATCCTCCATTTATTATGATAAAAAAATATGAACAGACAGTTTTCAGATGAAGTAATCATAGCTATCTCTAGGTATACAAAAAAATGCTCCAAATCATTACTGGAGAAATGCAAATGAAACAATTCTGATGTACTACCTCACACTTATTAAATTAACTAATTGAACAAAAAAGGAAAATGAGAGATGTTGGAGGAGGTTTGGGAAAATGGCAACATTAATGCATTGTTGGTAGAGTTGTGAACTGATCTGGCCATTATGTAAGATCAATTTGGAATTATGACTAAAGGCCTATAAAACCACGCATGCCCTTTGACTTAGCAATAACGTCACTAGGTCAATATTCCAAAAGCAATTTTTAAAGAAAGGAAAAGGACCTATAGTTACAAAAATATTTATTACAGCTCTTTTCTGGTGGCAAATTATTGGAATATGAAGTTGATGTCCATTAATCAGGGAATGTCTGGACAAGTTGTTGTCTATGATTGTGATGCAATATTATTGTGCTATAAAAAATGGTGAGCAAGACACTCTTAAAAAAATGGAAAGATATAGTTGGATTGATGCAAAGTGAAATGAGTGGAACCAGAACATTTCACACAGCACCAGCAATATTGTAAGATGATCAACTGTGAAATGACTTAACTATTCTCAGCAATGTAATGATCCAAGAAAACTTTGAAGAACTTAGTATGAAAAATGCTATCCATTAAGGCAGCTAGGTGGTGCAGTGAATAGAGCACCAGCCCTGGAGTCAGGAGGATCTGAGTTCAAATCCAACCTCAGACACTTAACACTTACTAGCTGTGTGACTATGGACAAATCCCTTAAGCCAAATTGCCCTGCCTTCCACCCTCCAAAAAGTAAAAAAAAAATGCTATCCATCCCCAGGGGAAAAAAGTGATGGAGTCTGAATAAGGCAGAAGCATTTTTGTTTTACTTTATTTTTCTTGGGTATTTATTGTGGTCTATGTTTTCTTTTACAACACCACTAATATGGTGAGATCTTTTCATGACTACATATGTATAACCTACATCAAATTGTTTACCTTCTCAATGGGGGGGAGCTGAGGAGAGAATTTGTGACTTTAGTTTAAAAGCAAATATTGAAAATTACTTTATATATAGTTGTAAGAAATAAAATACTAAAAACCATAGCCTAAATATCATTAACTTCTTTTAAAAAAGTTGTTTTTTTTAATACAAGAAAACAACCCAGAAAGAGAAAGAGCAATAGGAGTGAGACTTTAAGTGGTCTTACCAAATCTGCAGTTAATATGAGTATTCCTTTTCAATTCTCTCAATACACAGAGACAGAATCAAAACATAGCCACAGTTTTACTTTATTTTGTTTTTTTGAATCCCATGATGTTTACCAAGATGAGCACCCTGAAATTAGGGACTACATATAATCCAGCATTTTTGTAGTTTGTTTAAGTGAAGTACATGAATGAGAGGATAAACCTAGGGATTCAGAAATTTAGTAGTATTTGTGAGTTCTTTCATGAAGAAGATCAAAGTAGAGGGTTTTGCTGTATCCAGAAATAATCATGACATGCATGAGTCATAGCTACTAAACATAGCTCACCAAAGTAATTTAATACTGTTGTATTATTTTTTAAATTAAGTTTATAAAACTTCTATTTTAATATACTAGGCAATCCCAAAACTCTTTCAGGGATGTAGCATATGGGTACAATTCAGGACATACTTAACCTTTCTACTACCATCTCTTCTCAGCCCACAAAACCTTCCAGTTTTTTAAATAAACCCTCCCCTTCCTAGGTCAGTATGTGAGGATTTATTTATAATGCTTAACTCCTATCTTCACCACATCAGAATTTTTGAATGTGTCTGCTACTTCACCAAAAGTCATTGTTTTTTCTTAGTGTGATCCTACTATCAATTTATTTATAATTCTCTAGTTATTTTATAAATCTAAATATTCTTATGATGTTTTAGTCATACTCATAGTTATTTCTTAAAGAAACCATTGTGTCCCAATATCAATTAAACAACACTACTTTTACATATATAGTCTTCATTGTTCTAAAGGTTTCATAAAAAAATTATATTCTACCTCTAATAATACCAAACTATTCAACTATTCATTAGATATACAATATTATACAATAAGAAAATTAAGCAATGTTTGTAGACAACTGGCATGTAGCAAATAAAACAACAGTTGTACTAATTAATGGCAGAAAAAACTGATATGTCCATAATGATGTGAAGTTAGCTTCAATGACTAAATAGTATAGCAATAGTTAAATATAAGAATGTGCAAAAAATCAATACCACATTCACAAGAATCTTTTCTCATCAAATATAATGCATTAATTATCAGTTGCAATGGCATTTGTAGTCTTATAAAGTAGGACTAGGGTTTAAGTTCTGGATAGAAATTTGTACAGTGCTAGATTCTGAAAACTGAAGAAAGAAAAAAAAAACATTGGCTGGATTTCACTCTCATTAACTTTTATCAGTTTAAGTGGTGTATGGGATGTTCAGGGAGGACTAGCAAGTCTGGTATGAGGGGTGCATAGCTCTTTTCACGTCTCTTCATCCACCTTTGATGCCCACTTTTCACCCAACTCTCACCTGTGGCTCCAAGAAGCTGTAGCATGTGCAACTGCCATACCCCAGCAAAACTGTCTTGGTGGACAGGCTAAACCAAGTTAAGAGTAATCTACAGCTCTTCATACTCATTATTTAGTTAGAGGGATGTTTAGCTTAAACATGTAAAGACTTCCCCATTTGGATTGGGTGAATGAGAAGGATCTATTCCACTGGCTGGGAAAGCACCTGAAGCAGGCACTGTGGAGTGCATTCAGTTTGGTCACATATTGAAGAAGCCAAGATCATCCACTGCATCCCAGGTCATGACTAGTCATCCTGTCTTTTGTCGGGCCACTATACTTCAACAACTCTGGAAGAGAGAGTGAGGCTGATGACTTTGTGCAACTCTGCTTCACTTAAATACAACTCACATATAAGTCAAGATATCACCCTTTGACATCATTGGTCCTCTTCAAAGTGGAGGACATGAGGAAATACACATGAGTATAAGTGAGGATTTGCCTCAGTCTCAGTTCCGATCCACCCTGCCAATGCTGCTGTCCTCTCAGCTCTAGGTATCTGTTTGTGTCTTATTTCTACCTCTTTGCCTTCCATTTTTGGTGCCCCAAAACTTGTAAACAATTAGCTTTTTCAAAGTCAGAATAACCCCCAAACAAACTAAACTTTCCTCAATACCTGAAAATAAGTCTAGATAAATTATTCTTTGTGATCTTGCAAAAATCTTCCAAATTCTCTAGGATCCTACATAATCTTCCTAGGCCAAGAGTTATTTATTTATGCAAGGAAAGCCTTCTAATATCTCTGTAATCTTAGGTCTTAGCCACCCATAGTCACACAAATATTGATAATTTTTATCATTGTTCTTTAGAGGTTTAATCACATAAACTTATACTTATGTCTGTTGGAAAAAGTAGATTGCTAAAGAATGCTTGAATCCTTATCTATTCACAAAAAGTCTTGGGTTTTGTTTATTTATTTTTGATGTTGTTAATAATGAGGGGGAAATTTTAATTATATTACTTCCCCAATTTTGGAATTATTTTCACATGATAAGCATGTGTCATTTGGAACTTTATACTTCTGTAACAGTTAGGTAATTCGGGGCGGCCAGGTGGCTCAGCGAGTAAGAGCACTGGCTCCAGTGTTGGGATGACCTGGATCAAATCCGGGCTCAGATACTCAGCACCACACCCAGAAATAATAACTGGCCGTGTAACCTTGAGTAAGTTACTTAACCCCAATTGCTTTAAAAAAAAAACAGTTAGGTAATTCTTTATCCTATACTGGTTGAAATAAAGACTTTTTTTTTTCATCTTGATAATGCTTGCAGACACTGAGGGATGATTCCTTATTGTATGTTTAGCAATAATAATTGAATGATACAAGATTTGCAAGGGATTCATGATAAACTAGACCAACCTCATACATGATGACTGTATTACTTTCAAGATGCTATTAAGAATCAGGAAATATTCAGTCCAAAGATCATAACAACAACAAAAGAGCAAAAAAAGAAGAGTTTCAGCCTTTATTATTTGTTTTTCATATTCTACATACCAAAAATTCTATAAATGAATGACTAGCTATTCATTTTTAGCATCTCATTCAATTTTTAATTTGAAATAAATGAACTTCTGGTAGCACTCTGATTTGCTCATTGAAAAGAAACATCATAAGAGAATTTGCCAAAACGGCATGTATTTTAAACTTGTAGTATGAATGTAACCTATAATTCAAGTATTTAAACAAATGGAACCTAACAAGAGAACAGAATGCTAACATATCACAGTTAAGTGAATAAACTAAATTTGTGTTATTGAAATTATGTTTGTGTTTTGTTTCTTTGTTTGCTGGTTCAGTGTAGCTGTTCTGTTGTGCTTGCTCATCCAAGACCTGAATAATATTTGCATATATGTGTCTGTAATCAATTTCTATATAAACTAAACAACAGCAGCCCATTCTTTTTTTTTTAAGCAATTGGGGTTAAGTAACTTGCTCAAGGTTACATGGCCAGGTGTTTCTGGGTGGGTGCTAAGTGTGTGAGCCCAGATTCGATCCCTAGGTCATCCTGACACTGGGGCCGGTGCTCTTACTCATTGTGCTACCTGGCTGCCCCAACAGCAGCCCATTCTTATGTCATTCTGATTGGTGGTGACATATAACAAAGATGTCTTCAATTTCTACATGCAAAATTTCTATGTAAATTTCCTATATAGAGTAGAATTCAATTATAAAGTGAGTCTATTTGGGACATCATATAAGTGTATTTAGTTGTTAAATTACTTCCAAAGAATTCTTTATGAGTCTCACATAGAAGATAAAGACAACTAGTGCAAAATTACTCTGAGGGTTCAGGTAGTCTTATTATGTTATCTGCTTGTTTCTAAGGATATTTTAAAAATTTGTTTTGTTTGTATCCTTTGGTGGCCCACTATATATGATTCTGTGACCTACTTGGCCAAAAAAATCTCAGAATATTATTATTTAAGTAGTTCAGTGAATAATTTTAAAGAATAATGAAATATTGTTCCCAAATGTAGCCTGCAGGCATTTTTATAGCACTAATTAGTAATATTATCATCATTTATGTTGATACATATTATATGAAAATTTTCATATATACATATTCTCATATAAAAGTCTCCCAAAAGACCAATGTCTGCCTATTTAACTAGGAAATGGCCAGATAACATTTTTCAATTACTTTTAAAATATATTAGAGGGATGTTTTTGCCCCTGCTGATAGCTATTCCAATTTGCAGACAATTCTGAAATTTCAAACAAAGTTATTAAAGCCTATGTGTTTTTTTTTTCTTTCATACATAGGCATTAACTTCGTAACCACAAGGATAAAAACACTATATAGTTACCTCTTTGGGATTTTATTTTTTTTCTCCAAGAGGGGAAAATAATTAATTTTCTGTCATTCATTTGGGCACAGAAAAGTTATTGCAAAATGCTTTATTTATCTGCACTCTGAAGAATGCAAAGAAATAAAAAGGAGTCAAGTTCAAACATATTATTTCTTACTTTTGCTAGCAAAGTCATCTTCCTTTACTACCCTTGTGTCACATCATATGGGAAATTAAACCTTGTATTTCCTTTTCCAAATTTGTATTGGTTAAATAAATAAGAGAAGAAATACAAGGTTATATATTTGTTTTATTTTTTGAAGTAGCTACATAATTTTAAAAAAGTATTTTTGATATATTTTAACTTCTACACCATGCTCATTACCTTGCCATATGTACATGTGCATATACAAACACATACACATATAGGCTTGAATACATGCATTGAATCCTTTGTCACAAAGGAAAAAAAAATAGTTGGTAAAAACAAGCTACAAAATGAGTATATCTGATAATGTAGGCAAGATTCTGATCCTCTGTTCCTCCACTTTTCTTTTGAAATGAGGAAAATGTGTTCATGTTCTCTAGAACATAGATTCATCATTGAAATGAAAATAATTGTACCTCCCTTTTTTTTCATTTTACTTCACATACACTGTGTACATTGTTGTCATAATTTTACTTGGTTCATTCTATATTGGTGCTTGCTAGCCTTCTCATGTTTTTTGAATTCCTCATTATTTTAAATTGTGCAATTGTATCCCATTATTTTCACATATAACAATGTGTTCTGCCATTTTCCAGCTGATAAGTACCCGTTTTTTTGTAAACATGAGAAGTGCTGCTCTAAATATTTGAGAATTTATATAGATTTCCTTTCTGTCTTTGATCTCCTCATAGTATGTGTATATTTATTAATTGAATCACAAAGTCAAAAGGGATAGTAAGCTTAATGGTTTTTTTTGACAAATTCAAAATCATCTTCCACAAATCTTAAATCAATTTTTAACTCCACAGACAGTGTTATGTCTGCCTATGTTTGCAAAGTACCTCATTATTGACTAATTCTAATATTATCTATGACAAACTGATGGATATGAGGTAAACACAGAATATTTTAACTTGAATTTCTGTTATAATAATAAGTTTGCATTTATATATTACTTTAAGTTTTCCAATCACTATGTATGTTTTACTTAGGTCACCTAATTTGATCCTCACAAAACCCTGTGAGGTAGCTACTATTTATTGTCTGTATTTAACCAATGAGAAAACTGAGGTAGAGGTTAAAAGACTTGCCCAGGGTGACAGAGCTAGTAACTTTTTTAGAAAGAATGCACACTCATGACTTCTTTACTGAAAGATTATCACTAGGTCTTTTATAATACTTATCTGTATTATTAATGATCATTTTACATGATTATTGCTAATGTGCCTTTCTTCTTTTGAAAACTATTCATATCATTAGACTCTGGCTCTAAGAGTCTGTTCTTAAACATTTGTATAAAATCCTTACATTTCTTGTGTAGAAAATTGTTCAGAAATATTAGATGCAATAATTTATAGTTTCTCTTATTTTAGATGCATTGGTTTTGTTTTTGTAAAATCTTTTATATTTTGAGTTATCACAACTGTTTATTTTCTCTTTTATCATGACCACTATGATTTATTTGACTAACAATTCTCTCCTGAATTGTAGTTCTTACTGGTACTTCCTCTCTCATACTTCTGTTTTCTATTCCCATTTTGTTAATTTATAAGGAAAAATATGAGAGTGAATATTCTTCATTTAGAATCCCTTTTAATTGATATTAAATATAATTATTATAATTTGTAGGTATAGCAACAGTCTTTGTATATATTTTCCTTAATCATTTGGATAACTTATGCTTTGTGTATTTACAATCTTTCTTCCTATACAGTTATGTGGACATATAAAATATACATGTATAAAATATATATTATTCACACATATGTATATTTATTTACTTGCTTTTTTGTGTTTAACTGAGTACATGTTGTATGCATATATGTATATATCTTTTTAGTGATTTATGTAACAGAGAAAATTACATTATTGCAATAGTCAGTTTAGGTTTCTATCAATCTCAGCCTTCAAAAAGAGCCTAAAAACTTAAAATAAGTTAAAAATTAGTAGGAAAAGGGGGAGGAGTCAAGATGGTGGCATAGAAGCAGGGAATTCCATGAGTTTCCCCCCAACAACATCCTCAAATACCTATAAAACATGACTCTAAACAAATTTTAGAGTTACAGAACCCACAAAGTGACAGAGAGAAACAAATATCCCACTGAAGGCAACCTGGAAGACCTACAGGAAGGATCCATCACAGTGCACTGGGAGCAGATTGCAGTCCCCATGAGCTGTGTGGTTTTGACCTCAGGGAGGTTCCAACAAACAGTGGCTGGAGAACACTTCAGGAGAGTGAATCACCTGCAGCTGTGGCAGTTTCAAGACTCCTTGACCCATAAAAGCCAAACAGCAAGGAAATAGGTCAGTTGGGAACTCTGTTGGAAAGGGAGGGTGCGATCCAGCTCCTGCCCCCAGGGTAAGAGGTGGCACAGTCACAGAGACTGTGGCTGCTTCCCACGTGGCTGCCTCCAGAGGTCCTGGTCTAGAGATTGTAGGGGAACCAAGAGATCATTAAGGGGGTAATATCCATTGCTTTAACATGCTTGGATCTGGATTTCTGTCTTGGGTAGAGGTCCTGGGGTATGTAGCCAGTGGGCTAGAACTTGTGGGGTTTGCAGAGAGGGCACACTCCTAATAGTTCTGGCAGCTGCAAAAACCCCAGAGTTTTGGGACAAAGCTCTTCTCTCTGGAAGCACAGTTCTACTGTGGCAAAGAACTCAAAAGCCACGTAATTGACTCACAACATGAGCAAGCAGAGGAAGCAAAGAAAACAGACCAATCAAACCTTAGATTCCTTTTTTGGGGGACTAAAAGGATCAAAGCCTGGAAGAGGAAGAAGAAAATGAAATCAGAAAGAAGAAGATGCATCAAAAGCTTCCAAGAAAAATATGAACTGATTACAGCTTATGGAGGAGCTCAAGAAGTATTTTGAAAATCAAGTAAGAGAAGTGGAGGAAATATTGGGAAGAGAAATGACAATGATGCAAGAAAATCATGAAAAGAAAGTAAAAAACTTGACTGAAGAAAATAACACCTAAAAATATTGACTAACTCAAATGGTAAAAGAGGCCCAAAAATCCAACAAGGAAAAGAATACCTTAAAAAGTCAAATTTGCCATATGGAAAAGGAATTTCAAAGCTCACTGAAGAGAATAACTCCTTCAAAATCATATTGGAGAAACTGGAAGCTAATGACTTTATAAGAAATCAAGATACTATAAAGCAGATCCAAACAAATTAAATATGTCGTTGGAAAAACCACTGGCCTGGAAAATACAGCCAGGAGAGATAATTTAAAAATTATTGGACTAACCTGAAATTCATGATCTAAAAAAGAACCTGGAAATCATCCTTCAAGAAATTCTCAAGGAAAATTGCCCTGATATTTTAGAACCAGAGGGCAAAATAGAAATTAAAATAATTCACCAATAACCTCTTGAAAATGATCCCAAAAAGAAAACCCCTAGGAATATCATAACCAAATTCCAGAGTTCCCAGGTCAAGGAGAAAATATTACAAGCAGCCAGGAAGGCACAATTTTACTATTGTGGAAACACAATCAGGATAATACAAGATCAAGCAGCTTCTACACAAAGGGATCAAAGGGCTTGGAATGTGATATTCCAGAGTTCAAAAGTTTTAAGATTAAAACCAAGAATCACCTACCTAGCAAAACTGAATAAAAGATTTCAGGGGAAAATATGGATATTCAATGAAATAGAGGACTTTCAAGCATTCTTAATTAAGAAAAGCAGAGTTGAATACAAAATTTGATGTTCAAATACAAGAAGCAAGAGAAGGTAAACAGAGTAAAGAAATCTTAAGGAACTTATTAAAGTTGAACTATTAACATTCCTACATGGAAAAATGATAATTGTAACTCATGAGACTTTTCTCAGTATGAGGATAGTTGAAGGGAATATATATGTGTGTATATATATGTTTGTATATGTATATATGTGTGTATGTATATATATGTGTGTGTTTGTGTGTATATATGTATACCCACATATATGTTTATATAGGAGGATATATGTGCATATAGATACACATGTGAGTGTGTGTATGTATGTGTATATGTATACATAGACAGAAAGCACAGGATCAGTTGAATAGAAAGGAATTATATCTAAAAAATAAAATTAAGAAGTGAGAGAGAAATACAATGAGAGGAGATAGTGAGAGACAGACTAGGGTAAATTATCTCATATAAAAGAGGCAAGACAAAACTGTTACAATGGAGGGGAAGAACAGGAAGCCAAAAGAATGGATCAACCTTACTCTCATTGAATTCGGCTTAAATTTGGTATATTACCCTACAGGAAAGTGGGGGAAAGGTCATAAGATGAGGGATCATATAGAAGGGAGGGCTTGGGGAGGGTAGTTAGAAGCATGCACTTTTGAAAAGGGACAGAGTCAAAATAGAAAATAGAATAAGTGGGGAGGAGAATAGGATGGAGAGAAATATAGTCATTCTTTCACAATGTATCTACTATGGAAATGTTTTGCGTAACTACACATGTATAACCTATATTGAATTGCTTATCTTCCTAGGGGTGGTTGATGAGGGAAGAAGTGAAAGGATCTGGAAATAAAAGTTTTAAAATCAAATGTTTAAAAAATCACCATCATCATCATTATCATTATCATCATCATCATCATCATTACATGCAGTTGGGAAGTAAGATATACAGGCACTGGGGCATAGAAATTCATCTTGCCCTACTAGAAAATTAGAGAGAGAATGGGAGAGGGTAGAAGAGAGAGCAGATTGGAGGAAGGGGTATTCAGTAGTATCACTGTTTGGGGCTTGTGAGAAGGGGGAGGATGGGAAGAAAATTTCTAACTCAAAACCTTGTGGAAATAAATGTTGAAAACTAAAATAAACAAAAAAAGAAAAAAATAGTAGGACAAGCTCATAAAGAAAATGGAAAATGATATAAAATATTTCATATATTTTAATCATGAATCAGGGTATGGGAGAGAAATGGAATCACTTTATTCTCAGATCAGGAAGACTCCATCTGGGGTTCTAGGGTCTCCCTCAGTTCTCCTTAATCCAATAATTCCTCATTTTTCTTCTTGCCGACTTGATCTTTGATAATTGCAACTGAGGTGTTATTTTAGTGAGAGGGAACCCTATTAATGGAAACAAGGGAGAAGTGTGACAAAGACTTTTAACTTCAAAATTATAAGGCATAGTTTTTTGGGGGAAAAAGTTGTCTCCTTTGGTTGTAGTGTAGTGTAGATGAAACAGAATGATATGAGGTCGACCAGATCTGGAAAGCTTTCAGTTTCAAGGTAGGATCCTTGAACTTTATGAGTTATACAGTTGAGAATAAGTGAACATTTTTTGAACACAGAAGTTACATCACTAACTTTATGCACAAGGAAGGCTTCCTTGGCAGTGGTATATGGTGTAAATTTTTAAGACATAGACATATTTTGGGGAAGTTGGCAATGAATGAAGAGACAGGTGTAGCAGCAACCACACTGTCATGCTTAGGATGACTGCTAGCACAGGTCCTTAGATCTGCCTTACTAGAAAAGATAGCTGTTTAAAGGGTCAACAATCTTTTTTTTTATCTTACATTCACTAGTACTGGGGAAAAGTCAGCACCCTGAACGTCAGAGAAAATATAGAGAAATTGCAAGCAAAGAAATAAAGACCAACAGACAGACTACTGATGTCCTGAATCAACTATGTTCTTTGCCTATATCCCTGGATTGAGACAGTCTTTACATCTGAGTAGTCATGGAGCTCTGAACATATAGCCTCTAGGGATCTAGACCAGGGAATCACAAGAACCTTCTCATAAGCCAGTCCCCAAAGTAAAATACCAACTCAGAGTACACATACACTTCTCAGAGTCAAAAGGTATCACAACCCTGGCAGCTCAGTGCCTAATTAGAAATTACTACAAGGTGTAGAACCCTTCCTATAAGCAAGCTTCCCCTAAAATGAGCTCCACATGAAACTATTAACAGGTGGGGAAGATTTTGAATCCATTAACATTACAACAGAGAGAGACTAAAAATAAGTCTTTCCTTTATTTATTAGAACAAGTATTAATATTATTCTTTTCTTAAATTATCTGCATCAACCTTGATTGGTGTAAATTCACTAATAACTTCATTTTATCTTTTGTTTATAGTTTTGTTCTCTGTGAGAGAACTTTGTTGATTGTACAACATATTGCCCTGTGTTGAAATTATCTAAATACTTAAAATTCTATATTGAGCAAGAGGAAAAAGAAGGTATAGCTGAAATGTAAAAGAGAAAAAAAAATGGAAGATTATTTTTTATACCTCAGTCTTCATCTCCCACACCTACTTCACTAACTTGAAACTTACATAGTTTAATAGTTTTGCTATTTGTGGGAAATGGGTTATTGAAAAACTGTTTCACATCCAGTTTCTCTTTCACTAAAAAAAATTTTTTTCAGTCTTCTGCCTACTTCTCCACAATTATTATTTCCTTATTTCAATTATCCAAACAATGTGTATAAAGCTAGATTTTCTATGTCCTGAATTATTTAAGTAATTGTAGTTGTAAAGGCTTGTTTCTGAAAGAGTATAATACTGATCATCAAAATATTAGTGACATGAAATATATAGATATGTATTGGGAAATGTATTTCATTGAAATAATTATTTTGAGATCTGTGTTTATTTTTTTTAAATGCTTCATTAACTTCTGATTTACATCAGATGATTTTGAGTTACAAATTTTCTCCCCGTTTTTCCCCTACGTACTGCCCCAAAATAGCAGTCCCACAGGATATCCCCTCCTCCAATCTGCTCTCTCCCATATTTTCTCCCATACCCTTTTGACTTTTCCAGTGGATCTCTATGCCCCAGTGCCTGTATATCTTATTTCCCAATTACATGTAAAATAGTATTAATA
>NW_027187419.1:78447605-78570544 GCF_028583685.1 Petaurus breviceps papuanus
TATTTAAATATTTTATTTTAAAACTTTGAATTCCAGATTCATTCCCTTCCTCCCTTGTCACCCACACTTACTGGGAAGATAAGCAGTTAAGGATAGGTTGTACATGTGTGGCTAATGCAAAACAATAACATAGTAGATATACTGCAAAAGACTGACTATATTTCCCTCCCTCCTATCATACCTCCCACTTGTTCTATTCTCTGCTTTGATCCCATCCCTTTTTATAAGTGGGTGCTTCCAACTTCCCTCCCCCCCAGCCTGCCCTACCTTTCATCATCCTCCCTCTCATCCCCTTCCCCCCCTACTCTCCTGTAGGGTGAGATACCCTATTTAATGTGTATTTCATTTCCTCCCTAAGCCAAATTCAATGGGAATAAGGTTGACCCATTCTCTTTTGCTTTCCTATTCTTCCCCTCCATTGTTACTATTTTCCCTTGCCTCTTCTATATGAGATAGTTTACCCCATTCTATCTCTCCCCATCTCCTCTCATTATATTCCTCTCTCACCTCTTAATTTCACCTTTTAAGTATCATCCCTTCCTGTTAAATTGGTCCTGTGCCCTCTGTCTGTTTATATCTATAAACATATATACACACATTCACATATGAATTCATATGCCTATATACTCTCCGATAAAGACTATATATTGCCTTCAACTAATGAGAAAAGTTTCATAAGTTACAATTAATGTTTTTCCATGTGGGAGTGTTAATAGTGCAACTTTGATAAGTTCCTTATTATTTCTTTTCCCTGTATACCTTCTCATGCTTCTCTTGCTTCTTGTATTTGAATGTCAAATTTTCTATTCAACTCTGTTTTTTTCAGCAAGAATGCTTGAAAGTCCTCTATTCCCCTGAATGACCATGTTTTCCCCTGAAACATTATACTCAGTTTTGCTGGGTAGGTGATTCTTGGTTTTAAACCCAGCTCCTTTAACCTCCAGAAAATCATATTCCAAGCCTTTTGGGCCCTCAGTGTAGAAGCTGCCAGATCCTGGGTTATCCTGATTGTGTTTCCACAATATTCAAATTGTTTCTTCCTGGCCACTTGTAATATTCTCCCCTTAATCTGGGAATTCCAGAATCTTGCTTTAATATTCCTAGGAGTTTTATTTTTGGGATCTTTTTCAGGAGGTGATGGGTGGATTCTTTCAACCTCTATTTTGCCCTCTGGTTCTAAAACATCAGGGCAGTTTTCTTTGAGAATTTCCTGGAGGATGATTTCTAGGTTCTTACTTTGGTCATGGCTTTCAGGTAGTCCAATAATTTTTAAATTATCTCTCCTGGATCTATTTTCCAGGTCAGTGGTTTTTCCCATGAGATATTTCACATTGCCTTCTATTCTTTCATTTGTTTGGATCTGTTTAACAGCATCTTGATTTCTCATAAAGTCATTAGCTTCCATTTGCTCCAATCTAATTCTGAAGCAATGATTCTTCTCAGTGAGCTTTTGAGATTCTTTTTCCATCTGGCAAATTTGACTTTTTAAGGCATTCTTCTGCTCACTGCCTTTTTGAGCCTCTTTTGCCATTTGAGGTAGTCTATTTTTTAAGGTATTAATTTCCTCAGTCAGCCTGACTCTCATTTCGTAATTTTCTTGTATTGTTCTCATTTCTCTTCCCAATTTTTCCTCCACTTCTCTTATCTGTTCCTTAAGGTCCTCTATGGCCTGTAATCAGCTTGTATTTTCCTTTGAAACTTTTGGTACAGGAGTTCTGACTTCACTGTCTTCCCCCTGTTCCATGCTTTGCTCCTTTTTGTCCCCAAAATAGGAGTCTAAGGTTGAAATCTTCTGTCTGCTTTGTTTCCTTTGCCTGGTCATGTCTCCCCTCAGTCACTTGATCCCTGGGCTTTTTGCCACAGTAGGACTCTGCCACCAGACAGGGGAGCTTTCATCCCAAACACTGGGGTTTTCTTAGCTGCCTGAGTTATTATATGGGTGCCCTCTCTGAGGCCTCCACACACTCTGGCAACCTAGACACACACCCCAGGACCTCCACCCTAGACTGCAATCCATATCCAAGCAGGTTAAAGCAAGAGCGATTACCCCTCAGACTGGTGCTTGGTCCCCCTACATTCTGCAGGCCAGCAGCTGAATCTGCCATGTGGCACTGGCTGGCTGTACTGGCATCTCAGTGGCCTCTTGCCCCAGGGGCAAAAGCCATGCACTCCCACTTACTGGGTCCTAAAGTCCAGACTGCACTGACCTCTCACTTTGTACTTCACATCTATGTGTTGATAAATCTGGAAATGGCCACAGCTGCTGATCTGGAGTCCCTCTGGCTGGCGGCTGGTCAGGCCCGCCCTGGGGCTAAAGCCTGGGTATGGGGCCGGGCTCAGCACTGGCCAATTCCTGCCGGCCTGTCAAGCTGTCCTCAGTGGGAAGTTAGCTTCTCTGTGTCATTTTGTGGGTTCTGCAGCTCCAAAGTTTGTTTAGAGTCCCCTTTTTACATGGATTGGGGAAGGTGGAAGCTGGAGCAGCAGGGAGTTCCTGCTTCTACTCTGCCATCTTGACTCTGCCTTGAGATCTGTGTTTATTACAAAAAGAAATCCAAAAAGACAACCACCAAAATGTAAATTCCTTGATTCTTCTTCCTGTGTATAGAGAAAGACTATGAAATTCAGGATTGTGAAAATGAAAATTAATGAAAGGAAGTATAGAAAAAATTATTCAAATGTCAATGCAAACACTGAGATTAAAATTACATTGAGCATAAATATCAAGGGGCCTTATTTGTAATTACTCTTATAAATCTCTTTGAAGCAAGGCAATAAATGGTGATAGTTGCTTCACTGTTAAGCAGTGACAAAAAGTCAACTCAGTTGTATGTTGTTGAAACACTGTTTTTGTGGTCCCTTGATGGACAATATCTAATTAAAATACATTGTAATTATGTGTCCTTATTGATTTCACATTCCTATTTCACTGACAGTGTTGCTTTGTTTAATGTGACATATTTTCAGCAGATTATGTGACAACATCAATACCATATTAAATATATAAAATCATATTTTAAATGTTCATGTTATCCCTATAATTTGTGCATACTCTGGGGAAAAGATGGCAAATGCCAACAACATCTTACTGTATTTTCATTTTTTTAAATTACAGAAGATATTTACCTCATAATGTTGTACAAATAAATATCTTTCACATGAATTTATTAAGCAACAGTTGATAAACAGATTGAGCAGATGTACTTTTCCTCCCAAGAAAATAATGCTATCACCAAAATACTTAGTACAATCAACATTGATTATAATTGAATTGGGGTAGACTCTCACTAACAATTTGTGTTTCAATTATAGGGAAAAATGACAACTAACATTTTTAATATAGTAACCTGCTAAAATACATATTAACCTTGTACATCATTATGAGTATACCCTTCCAAGGAAAGCAAAAAGTATTAAATGTGCAAGAGCACAACTAGTGAAATATGTTAGGGTTTATAATTTTAGAGAGATATTAAATTATAATTATTATGAAATTAGTTTTGTCCTTTACATCATGTCACACTCAGTTAAGCATTGTCACCATTGTTACAATGTTTGGATGGAATGAAATCTTTTGTCTTTCTCTAAAATTGTTCCACACTTAACTAATAATTTTGTAATTGGATCAGATTTCAATGTTTCCCTAGTTTATGAATGCCACAAATTCCATGTTACAATTAAGTAAAATTGCTATACACTCTTCTACTCTTTGAGTAATCTCAGAGTGAATTACTTAAGTGATTTCTTCTAACAGTAAAATTAGATGTTGTAGACTGCATTTGTTGTATACAAAAGTGAAAAACAACTTTCAATCCTTTAGAAGGCAGGTATTATGATGGAGATATATTATATGGTCTTTAATTAATCTTAACCTTCATTTGTGTCCATAGACTTTGCTTCAGAAGTGTTGTTCCAAATAAATGCATACATTTATATATAGTTTAAGTGAAATGTTTTTTTTTAAATATGAATGTGGTATTTATCTTCTGTCTAAAGAATTTAAGGGAAATGCTAATGTCTCTGTCTTTTTTAGAATTTTATCAAAAAATCTGAATTTGACATTAATGAGCTAAATCTCTTCCATGTTAGTTATCCAAAGCATATGGCTCGATCTTCAATCAGCAGCATGAGATATTTGCTTCCTGGATACTCACCGAAAAATTCATTCCAAAGCATGCCAATCACTCAAGACAGCTAATATTTTAGAAATATATTTTTATGGAAATCTAAATTACGCATTCTGTATTGTTAAAATATCATCATACATTATATATAAACATATGTATATAATCATATAGTATCTCCCATAAAAACAATCACAGATTCAATTATAGGAATATTTTTATATAATTTACAATATTTAAATTGATATATCAAACCACATATATGGTGAGCTCCCTAAGGCTTATCTATTTCTATATATGTATACAGATGTGTATTATGTAGACAGAGACAGAGAGACAGGGAAGGAGATAGAGACAGAGCACAGAAATGATTTAGAAAAGGATTTTAAGTGCTTATGGAACTTAGAGCTACAATCTTACAGGTAGTATAATTGCAAAGGCTAAAATCTGGATGAGACTTTTTTTTAAAGCAATTGGGGTTAAGTAACTTGCTCAAGGTTACACGATCAGGTGTTTCTGGGTGGTGCTAAGTGTCTGAGCCCGGATTCGATCCCCAGGTTATCCTGACACTCTTACTCGCTGTGCTACCTGGCCACCACTGGATGATACTTTTTAAACCACTCATACTTGGCCTATGATTTCCGGTACAGCATCCCCAACAAATCTTTTTTCAGCCTGTGTTTGAAGAACTCCAATCAAAGAAATTTTACTGCTCTTCAATTTTTAGCCGCTCTAATGGTTAGAAACAATTTTTTCTCCTTACACTAAACTGTAACCTGCTTCTCTGCAATGCCTACCCATTTCTCCTAATCTTCACATTCAGGCCAATCGATGGAGGTTAGTTCCTTTTTTTCAAAATAACTACCATATTTCCACTTGAATCTTCATTATACCAAACACCCCAGGTATTTTAATTGATCCTCTTAGAGTAAGTTGTCTGTTTTTTCATCATGTTAGTCACCCTTTCATGGCTAGTTTATATTTCTTCAAAAGTATGGTCTTCCTTTCATTTTCTGTTTTAATTATGCATCATATCCATCAAGTATTTTAATATTTCCTTGAATTTTTGATATTCAGTTTTTCACATTTCAGTAATCTCTGTTACATTCATCTACCACATTCCTCCCCTGAATTTTGAGGTGTAAATTTTCCCCCAACTAATTATTATTCAAGTACTGCTTTCATTTTTTTTCCTAGATGACTGTTTTCTTGCTGCCAATAACTTTAATGTGGATGTCTCAATTCAATGTTTTTGTTATTAGTCAAAGAGTATGGAAAGTTTTTTTTAATAACTTTTCTCAATTCCAAATTGCTCTCTAAAATGGTCAGATATATTCAAACCTCCACAAGTTATTTTCAAGCAGATAATCCAATATTTAATTATTTGATATTTTATCATCTTTGCCAATTTTGTTGGAGTAAGATGATGCCTCAGAATTTGCAAAATTATATTCTCCCAATTGTTAGCAATGTTGAACACTCTATGAAATTTTTTAAGAGTTTATATTTCTTCCTTTGAGGAATATTTATATCCTTTAATCATTTATCTGCTGGGAAATTGTTCTTTTGTGCTGGTTAGTATCAATTCTCTTTTAGATGCTACAATTTCACCAGAAATGTTAATGCCAGCAATTTTTCTCACTCTTTATCTTTACATTTGTTTCTACCTACATTGCTTTATTTGTGAATATATATATATTTTTCTAATCATTTATTTTTCTCCTATAATTTTTATCCATCATAACTGATGAAAAAATTCCCCCAATCCAGTTGTGAAATACATAACTTTCCCTTCTGCTCTAAAGTTTTTCAATGATACAACTTTTTATATTTGCATCTCATACATTTGGAATTAATTTTAGTATAATATTACTATGTAAATTTATCTTTTACAAAATTGCTTTCTTGTTCTTTCCAGTATTTTATTGTAATTTTTATAAACAAAAAGTCATTACTATAATGGTTGATTTTTTTAAATCCCAGAGAATTAGAAAAATAATTGAGAATAAGTGAGATGATAACTTTAAGGAAGTTGCAGAGTACAAAATAACACCTCAAAATTTAACAAAGTTATATACAATAACAAAAAATTCAAAAGACAATATTGAAAAGGAAAATCTTATTCAAAAATAATGAAAAAGATATAGCATACTTTGGACTCAGTTTACTGAAGTACAGAAAATATTTTTCTTGTCTTATTGTGATGGCAAGAATTTTTTTGGTACTATATCAATAAGAATTTTGACAGTAGGAACTCTCACTCTCTTTCCAACCTTAATAAGAAATTTCCAGAAAAAAATATCTTTGTTTAAAGCAGTTAATAGAGCTAGGTGTTAATAAAAAAATTGCATATATTAAAGAAATATTCTTTCTTTCGTTTGCATTGTGAATTTACCAAAAAGTGAGTGTTGTATTTTATAAATGATATTTTTTTGCTTCTTTTTCTATAATTATTTGGAATTTTTTGTGTTTCTAAGTAACATTATTATTTTGTAAATTGTTTTCCTAATTTTGAACTATCTCTTCATTTCTGGAATAAACTGTAGTGTAATTTCAGTGGTGATACTTTCTTTTAAGGAAAGACCCTCTTTTTCTTTTATCCTAAATGATCTGATGGCTTATTAATTGTGAGTAATAAAACCTGAGGAAGAACAACTGAGCAAAACACCCCAAGAAGGGAAGGGAAATTGACAAAAATACCACTCTAATGGCAAAAAAATAATCTCTCCTTTATTAATAGCTAATTCTGTAAAGTCTGTGTTTTAGTTCATGTTAAAAAAAATAGACCATATTGGTTATCTAATAACCTTCATTATTGAAAGCAAACCCAAATCAAAACAAAACAAACCTCTAAAATCTACCCATTGCACTGTGTCTCTAGGTACTAGACAATTTTATCTCATATATCAGGGACATATCTGTTTCTATTAAAATGATTACATATCAACTGCTACAGATGACAGAGAGTGCATGTGCAACATTCTAAATAGACTGACCTGGAACATAATACAGATGAACTGTAATCCATATATTATTTGATTAACAAATGAAAAACATTCTTGCCGGCATAAGTATAAGTAAGGCAAAATTCTGAGTAAAAGTATTAGTATCACTTTATTTTTATGATACATTTACTGATAACTATGGAGATTCTGTAAAAGTGCACATAAAAGCTTTCTTAATAGTAATTGAATTCATTATGATTTGAACAAACATAATGAATACATTATGAATATTTCTGGATGGGTTGTTTACTGTACAACAAAACAGTCTGAAAAAAAATGTGGGTACTGAAAAACTGGTGTTATGTTGATAAGCTTTAAGGATTCTTCTGAAAATATTTCTTATTCATTTCTTCTCTTTTCATATTCTCCCTCTCATAACAAAATGAAAGGACAATCTTTAGCTTGTAACTCCTGATGAAGGGCCCAGGCATTTTTGACCAAAAGATGTAATGAATGGTCACTTAATGTATCTAGGGGTGGGGAACAATGACTTTGGATCTCAAATTAAGAGATGCTTCATTTTATTCTGGTTCATCTCTTCATATCTGTTTAACCTGAAAAAATCATTTAACTTTTCTGAACTTAAGTTTCCTCGTGACCTTACTTGACTCTTATTGTAATTGGCTGAGATAAAGTGCATTGAATGCTTTTTAGTTTTTAAAGTTTATAGAAATATATGTAAAATCCAAGTTTCTTTAGTGTAGGAGCTCATTTATTTCTTTTGTATCACACCCCACCAACCCAGCATCTTTTATAGACTGTCCTACAAAATGGTTTATGCACTTGTGTGGATTAGCTTTTAGAATAAAGTCATCTGGGGGTGGTTAGGTGGCACAGTGAACAGAGCACTGTCCCTTGAGTCAGGAGGACCTGAGTTCAAATCTGGTCTCACACACTTAACATTTACTAGCCGTGTGAATTTGGGCAAGTCACAACCCCAATTGCCCTCCAAAAAGAAAAAAAGAAGAAGAAGGAATAAAGTCATCTATTAGCTTGTCAGTATTAATACTTCCTTAATTTGCATTGATACCTAATCCTTACTCTGAAATGGATATAAATTTAAAATAAATACCCTTTCTGATATGGGAGCTGTGCTAGATTTAATAAAAGCAGACAAAACTTTTATTTCAGATCTTTCTGGTTTGTTAAAGTACTCTTCCATGTTGATCTTGTGACATGATGTATTGGAAGTCATAGGTTTGGAATTAGAGGATTGTCTGTGTTACCACATAACACTGAGGAAATAATTGACCTTCTCTGGGACTGAGTTTCCTCATCTGTAAAATAAAAACATTGATTTTTTTTCTAACATCTTTTCCATCTCTAAATCTTGAGACTTACAGTTAATGTTGATAACTCTTTAAGATGATCTGATCTTCATGATTTGGATTTGTCAAATTAGCAATGATGGCTTAAAAGCCCTACTCACTCTGAAAGGCAGAATAGAAAGCACTGATATCTAATCAGTCATATTTTATTTTCTTTATGTACCTTAAATTCCTTGAAATGTATTATCACTTAAATCTTGTAGGGGTATTTTTCACAATAATGGCAACAATGGAGCACATGACAGAAGTCATCTTAAAGATAGTTATAAAGTATATTAGAGAAGAAAATTTGGGGCTCATATGACCTCCTCACATGACACCCTCTTTTTAACCTTGTCCTTATTCTATCATTCTCTTTTTAAGTTAAAGGGTAATTTTGAAGGTAGTACATTGTTACTACTCTAGACTTTGTGAACTTTAAAAATCATTATTTGTACAATCAGGGTGATTTTCTTGTGCCATGGTTCACTTTGCCAGCTTGATGAAATCTTTGGAATTCCTTTTTGAATTATATATTTAATTGAACAGCATTACAAATTAAATCAATTATAGGGAAATAGTTATCAAAGCATATGCATATGTGTGTATTTAAAGTTCACAGAAATACTTTTAAGAACACCTACTCTAGAACAATTGTTTTTCAGGTTGTAGGGCAAATCTCCTGCCCTGATTTCCAACTTCAATTTTTGTTTAATAAGCAGCATTACAAACTCTTCTTTTCCCCAAGACTTTATATGGAGTAATTATGGGAAACAACCTTCTATGTATATAGTGTTCTTTGTGAAAATTATATTTTGCAGTGATAGTTACACTATTGTTTAGTATTTTATTTAAATTCATAAATCTAGAGAAAGAAGGGAACTTTTAAGCCATATAATTCCAATTCCTTCTAATGAAGGATATAATAATAATAATAACAAATATTATTAATATATTTATATACAAATATAGAATTTATTTAGTATTTTTAATATTTAATTTAATAAAAATTGATAATGAAAATATAAATAATAAAAATAATATATAATAAACAGATATGGAAAATGATCCTGCATATTTTATTAATATCATCATTAGGATTACTTGCATTATACAGCTCTTTAAGGGTACAATACAATTTACTTACCTTCATATGGTCTTTAAAATAGCCCTATATATCAGTTACTTTTCCTTTTATATATATATAAGTTGAGGCTCAGAGAGATTGGGTGACTTGTTCTGCATCACACGGACCAGGAAAATAATGTAAAGAAATGATTTTCCTTAACACAACAAGAATATGTGTTGACCAGAGGGTCAAGATAGGTGAGTAATGGCAGTGACTTGCCAGAGCTTTCTCAAATTATCACCCAATCAATTTAAAAATAACACCACCACTAGGGGCAGCCAGGTTGCACAGTGAGTAAGAGTGCCAGCCCCGGAGTCGGGAGACCCAGGATCAATTCAGGCCTCAGATACTTAACCCACACAAAATAACTGGCCATGTAACCTTAAGCAAGTTACTTAACCCCAATTAGTTAAAAAAAATAAAATAACACCACCAAAAGAGTTGTGGAATAGTAGAATCAACAAAAGCTTGGAATGAAAGAACTTTCCAGTCCAAGACAACTTAGAAGGTCAGCAGGAAAGGTCTCTCTCACTGGGGTGTGAGTAAGTTAGACCACAGTCTAGCTCAAGACAACAGCAGACATGAGGACCAATTGAATCTGTGGTAGCAACAGCTCAGCCCAAGAATAGTAATGGGGTCAGACAACGATCAGAAGAAGATTACAGAGATCATTTTGCTGACACTGGAAGCAAGACTCTGGTGCATTTCCCAGGAGTGGGTCCAGGTCACAATCCCAAAAGGGGAGGACCACTAGTAGGAAGCAGCACCCTGGTCATAGTTCCAGGTCAGAAAATAGTGCTTGAGATTGCTTACAGACCAGATCACAAGCCAGTATAGTGGCCATACCTCTCCTTATATCATACATACCACCTTGGAACATGAGCAAATGTATATTCCCCAAAAGTACTTCTGAGAGCAACAGCAAGAAAGGACTGAAGTTTGGGACATTGTCCCCTAATAAACAAAACTAGGAAGTGGTTTTATGAAAAACAACAAAAACAAAATCAAAATAGATAAGCCATTGGTCAATGATTTTGAAAAGAAAGAAGAAAACAAAATTATCCATTATAAGGGTGAATTAACCAATAATTAAGAGGAACTCAAAGCAGTTATTATGAGTTATTTTTACCAATCATATGACAATAAATCTAACAATCTATGTTTAATGGAGGAATTTTTATAGAAATTTAAATTACTGACATTAAGAGAAGAAATAGAATACTTAAACAAATCTAGCTTAGGAAAAGAAATTGACCAAGGCATCAATGAATTCCCCAACAAAAACAAAACAAAACAACCCAGGACTAGATAGATTCACAAGTAAATTCTACTAAATATTTAAAGAACAATTAATTCCAAATGCTTTGTAAATTATATGGAAAAATAGACAAAGAAGAAATCCTATCAAATTTCTTTTAAGACACAATTATGGTGCTAATATTAAGTGAGGAAGAGCAAAAATAGGGAAATAGATTAAATTCCTTAATGAATACTGATGCAAATTTTTGGAGTAAAATACTAGCAAGGGGATTACAGCAATATATTACAAAGCTCATTCACTATGATGAGGTGGCATTTATATCAACAATGCAGGGCTTGTTCAATATTAGGAAAAGTATCAGAATAATTGATTATATCAATAGCAGATCCAACAAAAATCATAAGATAAGAGATAAATTGAGGTAAATATAGAAAATTTTTTTGACAAAATGCAAATTCATTCCTATTAAAAACATAACAAAACATAACAACAAATAGATATTTCATTAAAATAATAAGTTGTATCTATCTAAAACCATCAGTAAGCATTATTTGTAATGAGAATACTCTAAAAGACTCCCCAATAATATTAGAGTGAAGCAAGTAAGCACATTATCACCACTATTCCTCAATAATGTGCATATGAAGGAAAATGCTATCTTCATCCAGAGAAAGAATTGATAAATTGAAGTATGTTCAGAAAGATTTTACATATACACACATATGTATATATGCATATGTGTATGTTGCATGGAGAGAGAGTGAGAGAGAGTCTAGTGGTGACCATCTCTAGGGTGGGTGGAAGGAAGAAAAAAGGGAAAAAGAAATTTACAAGATAAATTTATTTTATCTTTAAAAGGAATAATCAGTTGAACATAATAGATTTGCAGTTTCATGTGTAATCATCGTTTTGTAATTCTACTGTTATGGAAATGCTTACTTTATTGCATAAATTAAAAATTAAATAAACAAGAGATAAATATTTTGCTAGTAATGCTAACTATAACAATAAGAGAGAAAAGAAATTAAAGGTACTTGAACAAGGCAATGAGGAAAAAACCTATCTTTTTTTTGCAGATGATATGATGATATGCATAAAGAATACTGGAGAACTGACTAAAAAGCTAGTTGAAATAATTAGCAAATTTAGAAAAATTGCAGGATATCAAATAAACCCATACAAGTCATCAGCATTTCTTTATATTACCAACAAAGTCAAGAAGGAAGAGATAGAAAAGGAATTTCCATTTAAAATAACTGCATGTAATATAGAATACTTGTGAACCTACTTGCCAAGACAAAACCAAGAATTACATGAACACAACTGCAAAAACTTTTCACACAAACAAAATCACATACAAAATATTAGAATAATTTAAATTGTGTAGGCCAAGCCAGTAGTATAAAAATGACAATTCTAACTAAGTTGATTTACTTATTCAGTGCCATGTTAATCAAACTGCCAAAGAAACTTTTATAGGGCTAGAAAATATGATAAATTTAATCTGTTAGAACAAAGGGTCAAAAATATCAAGTAAATTAATGAAAAAATATACAAGAAGGTGGCTTAACCATACTGGATCTCATACTTTATTTCAAAGCAGTAATCTCCAAAACAATCTAGTACTGGCTAAGAAACAGAGTAGTGGATTAGTGGAGTATATTAGCCCCTTAATCCACAGTAGTAAATGACCATCGTGATCTAGTGTTTGATAAATAAAAAGATCCAAGTTTTTGATCAAGAACTTACTATTTGATAAAAATTTCTGTGAAGACTGGAAAAGCATTTGACAGTAACTAGGTATAGAATAACTTGCACTGAATTCCAAGATAAAATCAAAAGGGGTACATGATTTAGACATAAAGAGTGATACCATAAATCCAGGGAGTATGGAATAGTTTTTCGGGAATATCTATGAATGAATGAAAAATTGAAACCTAGACAGGATACAGAGAGTGCATTGTGTGATATAAAATAAATAATTTTGATTACATCAAATTAAAGATGTTTTTCACAAAAAAAATTAATGCATCCAAGATTAGAAGGAAAACAAAAGGCTGAGAAATAATTTGACAGGTTCTCTAATAAAGGCCTCATTTCCCAAATATATAGAGAATGGAGTCAAATTTATAACACAAGTCATTCCTCAATTAATTATGGGCCAAAGATTATGAGCAGGCAGTTTTCAGATAAAGAAATCAAAGCTATTTATAGTCATATGAAAAATTGCTCCAAATCGCTACTGATTAAAGAAGTGAAAATTAAAACAACTCTTAGTTGCCACCTCAGATCAAACAGATTGATTAATACAAATAAATAATAAAAAAGCAAACAGACTTCTAGTACAAAAATATTTATAGCAGCTCTTTTTGTTGAGACAAAGAATTGGAAATTGGAGGATGGCTGGACAAATTATGTTTTATGATCATGATGGAATACTATTGTGTTCCATATAATGAGCAGGACACTTTTCAAAAAAAACCAAACAAACCTGGAAAGACTTACATGAACTGATCAGCAAAATGAAGTGAGTAGAACCAGGACAAAATTTTACACTGTACTAACAATATTTTTGATGATTACCTGCAAATTAGCTATTCTTAGCAATACAATGATCTAAAATGATGTTGAAGCATTTATGATTAAAAATGCTTTTTACCTCCAGAAAAAAGCTGATGAAGTTTGAATACAGATCAAAGCATACTTTTCTTTTAATTTTCTTTCTTTTTTCTTGGTGTTTTCTTTCACAATAAGACTAGCATGGAAATATTTTTGCATGACTGAATATGTATAACCTATATCAAATTTCTTGCCTTATTAATTGACTGGAGGTGGGGGGAGAGAATTTGGAACTCAAAATTTTGAAAAACAAAATTTAAAATAAATTTTGCATATAATTGGACAAATTAAAATATAAGGAATTCTTTGTTAAAAAAAATCTTTGCTTTGAGTTCAGAAAAGAATACAATATCCAGTGGAGAAATGTTAGAAACATTTTTACTAAAAGTTACAACAAAAATGTCCACCTTTATCAAATGTATTAGACATGATATTAGATATTATAACTACTCCACTAAATGAATAAGTTCCTGAGACAGTCCTCAAACCTGTTTTCTTGACTCTTCAGCCTGGCAAAATCTATTGCACAATGTTATCTTTCACTATATTAAATACATTTCTCAAGAAATTAAATTCAATGTTTTTTCCCTCTTTGACAGATGCAAGACAAAAGTCTATCCTGATGAACTTCCAAACACAAGTGTAGTAATAGTGTTTCATAATGAAGCCTGGAGCACACTTCTCAGAACTGTTTATAGTGTAATCAATCGATCCCCACACTATCTACTCTCTGAAATCATCTTGGTAGATGATGCTAGTGAAAGAGGTATGAAAAATTTGGGGGGGGTATATTTTGTGTTCCCACAGAAAAGCATTAAAATCAGCAGATGTGTTGTTAGAGAATTGTTTCTAGTAATCTTGCATCTCTACTCATATTCAATTCTCTCCCCCTCATACCTATACACCCTTCCAGTTTTTAAAACCTCCCCTAAGGTTACCTTCCATCTACTCTCCACTTATTGTTATACATAAATGTTTGCATATTGTCTCACACATTTGGTTGTGAATTCCTTGAGGTTAGAGAGCTTTTTTGTATCCCTGACATTAATTAGAGGACATAGAAAATTATTTTTAAATGATTGATCTACATGTCTATGAAAGTTTTTACCAGTCTACCTTAAAGCATCAAGAACTTACTAATTCCTTCCAAATCCACAGATCTTCTCACTAGGGAAACTCTTGAGAAGTCTGGTGAGATTGCCAGATTGGTTATTGCATACTGTCAACAAACAATTATTTGGTATTCAACAGTAAAATAGATACAGAATTATAGATTCTTGCTAACTCTTTGCTCCCCACCACCCCAACTCAGACAAGAGGATAAATGAATTCCCCCTGACTCTATATTGCCCCTATCTTTACCTAGCATTATGTCCTTCTGTAACCAAATTTGTTTCTGGGCCCCAGGTTAAGAATGGAATGTAGATGAGCAAGAGAAGTGCAAAGTGTACATTGCTAAAACTTTGAATTTTCAAATGTTCTTAAAATAAATTAGCAGAATAGGAACCTGAAACTCAGAGTGTTCTCCCACTAACTTCACCCTCTCCATTTTTCTAATCATCCTTCACCAGACTCAGAGTCCTTCACAGAATGATGGATTTATTTTCAGGCAATAAAATGTACAGCAACAGTTCTTCTCATGATGGATTCCTTCGCAAATTTTCCTATTTAAGAGAACCTAGATGAATATATAGATTCCTCCTACCTGTCTTTTCCTTCTGTGTTTCTTCTGCAAGAACTAACTACCAAGACAGAAATAATTTATAATTATAGGAACTGGATTTGCTAATGTGTAACAGTTTGGGGCCCGGTTATTAAAATTATAGTCAATGATCTAAATAGTTCGCTCTTCTATCCTTCACCCTGTCAACTACCTAGAAGATATGGGTCATAACAAATGAAAAATGTGTTGTATATACAATTTTTAGAGTCTTTTGTTTTATTCTCTTCAAGGCAACCTGGCAGAAATTGCCCATAATTTCCATATTCAGTATTTGCTTCAGCTTAGAATCCTTGCTGGTCATTGAACCAGTTTCAACCTTCTCTGATGAATTCATCTTGCATCTTGCAGATTTTCTCAAGATGGCATTAGAGAATTATGTGAAAAATTTAGAAGTGCCAGTGAAAATTATTAGGATGGAACAGCGATCTGGACTGATCCGTGCTCGTCTTCGAGGAGCAGCTGCTTCAAAGGGCCAGGTCATAACTTTTCTAGATGCACACTGTGAATGCACATTAGGCTGGCTGGAGCCCTTGCTGGCAAGAATAAAGGAAAATAGGTAAGAGTTCATGTTTTATTTCTTTCTGTATTATGATTGAGCCTGTTAACACAATTTTGGTGAAGGGTCTGTCAGAGTTTCCATTTCTGTCAAATTCCTATTTCTAGTGATAATAATATATAGACATAACAGAGGTATTAAAAATAGATCTGTTCAAATACATAGGAAAAACCCTTTTCTTATTCTAATATGCCTCGTCACAATGTTTGAAATAGTATAAATAAGAGTTATAAAATTAAATATTTAAAATGTATTTACTAAGTTCATATCATTAATCAGGATATAAATAATAAAGTTCTGTATATGCATATACATATGTGTGTATGTATACATAGATGTATATATATGTATAAACACACACATATATATGTATATATATTGAACATAAAAATACATTATATAAGCCAAACAACTCAGTGAAGGTAGAGTCAAAATCCCCATTTGAAAGATTAAAGAAGTACCGTACAGAAAGGTGAAATAACTTGCTAAGGATCCCATAGATTGTTGCTTGCAAAGTAGGGACAAAAACAGAACTCTTTGCCCCATGTTTTTCCCACTGTAAAGGACAATAGCATTAATCAAAATAATAACAGGTATAGTAACATTCAATACTTTTCATACATACATACCCACATACTCAGAGAGATATAAAAGGGAAAGATAGAGACAATGAGCTAGAGAGAGAGAAAAATATTGGGGCAGAGAGAACGTTATTTATTAAGGGAACTAGAATAATACTGGTCTGGTGATTTCATTGCTGCAAGCAGTTCTTAATGAGGAAATTGCCTTAATCAATACAGATTTGAATCAGATCTTCATCTTATAATATTATTTACCAGGACACTAAAAGGTTAAATAATTTATCCAAGGTCACATTACTATTACATGTCAAAAGCAAGACTAAAATTGAGGTATTTGTAACTTTTAAGTGTCCTCTCTAACATGCCATGCTGCTTCTCTCTATCTCTCTATGGACAGTCCTCAGAGACATTTGGATCTCCTTCAGTAGAGGATGGCATAAAATATTATATTTTTCCTAATTGTGTGAGACTTGTTTATGAGTAATGTATATACATCTAATCAAAACATCAAATACACAAGGTTAAAAGTATTGCTGTTTTAATGTGGCCCTTTGTGCTCTGGTTAAGAGTTAGGCTTATTGGTCCTGAATTATCTTTTTTTTTTTTTAAGCAATCGGGGTTAAGTAACTTGCTCAAGGTTACACGGCCAGGTGTTTCTGGGTGGGTGCTAAGTGTCTGAGCCCGGGATTCGATCCCCAGGTCATCCCAACACTGGAGCCGGTGCTCTTACTTGCTGTGCTACCTGGCCGCCCCAGTCCTGCATTATCTTTAAATAATACAGTATTATATAATGTTTTGCTAGTATAGTCATTCCATTTACAACAGAAAGGTCTTTGGGGAATTTAAATGACCATTTAAGCATCTAATACAGGTGCTCCCTATTCTGGGACTAATTCTGCCAAAAGTTGCAGGATTTTGTGCTTGCCAAGAAGACAAATGAACGCTGTCAGCAAAATTAGCCATAGCAGTTGAACAAAACAGTCAATAACCTTTCAGTCAAGTGTACTATGCAGCTAATAATATTTTTTCTTCTACAGTATGTGCCATACTCTAGTCAAAGTAGTCACATACACAAAACTGAACTAAATCATATCAACATAAATGTGCTCTCTTTGCCATCTATATCATAAATCATTTCTTGTATTTTAAAACTTGTGTAATATTAAGAGTTTTAAACTTAAAAAAACAAGCATTGCTTTCAATTGTTAGCGAAGTCTTTGACTGGCTGGTTGTTTGGTTGTTGTCCTTCATCACTATTTTGGACTCAAGGTACAGTATTCTAGTGTTGCTCAACACAGACCAAAATAATCTTGGAAAACTCTACCACAGGTCAAGCAGAAATAGTCCACATGAATTTGAATGGAGAAGTCTGTAAATGTGCACGTCTCAAATTTCTTTTGAGATAATGCAATTCTGCTTCACTTATAGAGATGCAGACACATAATTCTGAGCAGTCCTTTGCCAGTGTCTCCTATGACATGCAAGCGTTCCAAAATTCTTCAGAGACTTTGAGAGTATATTTGTATCATTTCTTCTGACCTCTGTGAGTTTTTGCCTCGTGTGAGTTATCTGTACATTAGTCTTTTAAGCAATCTTTGGTTTATAATTCAAACGATATGGTCAGTCCATCTGAGTTGAGCTCTCTGCTACAGTTTTTTGAATATTTGGCAGTTTAGCTCACACATGGACCTCAATGTCTGGCACCTTATCTTGCCAGGTGATCTTCAGAATCTTCCTAAGATAATTCAAATGAAACAGTTTCTTGGTATGTTGCTGATATACTTCCCAGGTTTCACAGGCATATGATAATGAGGTAACTGCCATTCTGCAGAGTGCAGACTTTGGCAGGTCATATCAGTTAGTCCAGGAAATAGAAATACCTATCATCTGAAGACTGACCTCACTATATCTAAAGAGGTTCATCACTGGGTTAGCAATTTTTAAAAATATATAACTCCTCGCAAATATTATCTATTGTCATATATGTTTTCTAAAACTTTACATTTATACTACTATAACCCACTTAGCCTAGGCTACCTGCATTTTATTGAAATTCTTTTAATGATACAGGGGTAGGTGAATTTGAGTGAGAAGTATCAAAATTCAGGCTTAGACTCTGACACATGCTAGCTAAGTGACCATTGGCAAGGCACTTAACTTCTGACTGCTCCAAGTCACTCTCTAAGACTATGAATTGCAGAAACATTGACAACCTGCACAGGTGGAGGAATTTTCCATATCTAGTCTTCCTTATACTAATAAAAATCATAGGTCTGCATGCCCATTTCCCAACAGGTCTTGTGTAGATAGATAGATGGATAAATAGACAGACAGACAGAGAGACAGACAGACAGATTAGATAGATAGATAGATAGATATAGATGATAGAGAGATAGAGACATAAAGATGCATATGTCTAGATATGTCTAGATTTGTACATAGAAATGCATGTATATGCATATGCATGTGTGTCTACACACAAATATGTATAATCTAGGTTTATCTCTATTTGCATATACATATTTGCATCTTATTGTGAATGCTTTTGGGAGGGGCACAGAATCATAAACCTAGAGCATAAAGGGGATTCAAGCATATCTAGTCCACCATCATTTTCAGAGACATGTTGGGTTTGTCATTTGCCATAGGTCACAGAGATAGTAAAGGTCAGGGGTGAAAATTTGATTCCTTGCCCTTTGACTCCTGAGCCAGTGCTCTATTTCCAGTGAATCTTGTTGTGTCTCATAAATATTTATGCATCCTCAATAGATGTATATACACACATGTATAAATCCAGAAAGACATCTTACATGGTAAAAACCTAATGCTTAATAATTTATTTTTGTTAAAAAAAGGGAACGGGATCTAAATAAAAAACATAGAAGAGACATGTCAAAGACCAAGAAGAGCATCTAAGCATTTCCCAAGCTGAAAATGTTATTTCTGCTGTTCAGGACCAAAAAAAAAAAATGCTTTCTTCCTTTTTCCTTCAAAGAAAATTGTACTTGTGGGATCAAGCATCATAGTTACTAGGCCAGTTTAATCACAGTATCTAACCTGATGTATAGGATTATTATAACCAAAATGTCAATCCCCACCCAAAAAATTCCAACTGTCACAATGTCTCCCAAGACTCTTTCTTCCATGAATCTATTTTTTTAAGCAATTGGGGTTAAGTAACTTGCTTAAGGTTACACAGCAGTTATTTCTAAGTGTGGTGCTAAGTATCTGAGCCCAGATTTGATCCCAGGTTATCCCAACCCTGGGGCCGGTGCTCTTACTCACGGCACCACCTGGCCACCCCTAAGCAATTGGGGTTAAGTAACTTGCTCAAGGTTACATGGCCAGGTGTTTCTGGGTGGGTGCTAAATGTCTGAGCCCAGATTCAATTTAAGGTCATCCCGACTCTGGGGTTGGGGCTCTTACTGTGCTACTTGGCCGCCCCTTCCATGAATCTATTACCAGAAATTGTTCTCTAAAGTAAACCATCTTCAGCCATATTTTTCCTAGGATGCAATCAAAATAGCTGACTGTATTTCCCATCAATCTATCTCCTTTCTAATTATAGCTGAAGTTCAGTGACGAAAGCCATGTAAATAGTGTATGTGTGTATAATCTCTAAAAAACCAGTTTATTGAATGGCTATTTCATGAAAAATAGACAATGCTGAGCCTGCTAAATGAGTACATAGGAGGAAAATTGAAATCAAGTTGAAAGTGAATTAATACAATCAAATAAACTATCCATGACAGTATAAAAGAGATAAACCTATAAGAAAAGTACAGAAAAAGGAAGAGAATATGGAATATGGGAATAAAAGTTGACTAAACTCACAAAAAAGAATTTCTGATATATCAAGTGCAGAAATACTACTACCTTAAAGCACTAAAAATAAATTTCAAATATTGGACTTAACTTTTTGAAAATTTATTTACAGAAAAACTGTTGTCTGCCCCATCATTGATTTGATTAGTGATGATAACTTTGAATACACAGCTGGTTCAGACATGACATATGGAGGTTTCAACTGGAAACTTAATTTTCGCTGGTATCCTGTTCCCCAAAGAGAGATGGACAGAAGAAAAGGAGACAGAACTTTGCCTGTAAGGTATGTAGATAATTCATCATGAGAAAAAAAAAGTCTAATCAATAGTCTTTAAAATATTACTAGAAATGTTTGTTCTAAATATAATCCTCATAACTTTTTTACATCTATTTCCTAAATTTGTCCCTAAACTATTTATTCTATATTTCACAATTATTTCTTTCATACAGCACAGTGGGGTAGGTATATAGTAGGTATTCAATGTAAAATGATTGATTAAATTAGATCTTCTTTAATATTCCCCTCCTCTTTAAAGATATTCTAGTGTGCTTTATTTTTTTATTTGTTAGAAATATTCCTTTACTTATGGGCCTTCCCACAAGAAAAGAAGATAAGAGCATAGCCACTTGAGGATTACATCAAAGAAATATCAATTGGATAATCCATTAAAAAATCCAAAAATGTTGGCAGAAGATACAAGCATCTTGGAAAGCTTAGGTGTACCTTATCTGTAAAAAGTTTTTTGATCAAGAAAACATTTTAAAAATAGCATTTACAATCTATAAGTTCTTCTATGAAAGTCCCTTCAGAGAGGGACTTCCTAATTATAGGTGGAAAGGAAGCTGTAATTTAGAACATCTTGATAAAATATAATATTGAAGGAAATATAAAGAGGATTCCAAAGAAAATGGTTGTTTTCCATTTGTTTTTATTTTCTGACATCTATATATATGTTATATAATATCACAAAATGTATCTATATATTATATATAGGACACATATAGAATATATGTTTATACATGTGCTTTTATATATGTATAGACATATATGCATATGTGTATTTATACACACATGTACATTATAAAAATATCCACCAACTTTTCTGTCTTTTACAAAAAGTATAATACCCCCATATTCTATATTCTTTTGGGTGATTTATTTCTTTTGAATATATATATATATATCCACCCCCACACTCCTACCCTCCACATATATACATATCCACACATATATGACATATATAATTTTATGTAATTTCATTTGGTTATATAGCATATATCCTTTCTCCATCCTTATTTTTAATATATATATATATATATATATATATATATATACACACATATATATTTGTCCCTTCCACTGATCCCTTCCAAACTCAATGATTAAAAGAAAGGAAGCCCTTACAAAACAAACTCATGTAAGTAAGCAAAGCATATTCCAACATTGTCCATGTCAAAAAATATGTCTCATTTTGGATTTAATGTTACAGGTACTTTGATACCTTTTCTTTCCTTTTGTTATCCACAACTTGCCAAGAAATAACTGCCAACTTTTTTACAAGAAGTCACATTGCAATTTCATACTCAGATCCCTGTGATTCAGTAATTAAACTAATACTTTAGTCCAACTGAATAAATTCTGAGTGGCCTAGAATATCCTATCACATCTCTTGAAACTGTAATATATATATATATTTTAGTAGCTGATAAATATTTACTCTCTGTCAAGATATGCCTAATTATATTCTTTGTCAGATTTGACCAAGCACTGGCAATTCATTAATGGACAAATATGTGTGCAAATTTCTGCCTATGTTGACTTTATCTTGGAAACCTTATGACTTGCTTGCAGAACAGTTACCAAAGAAAGGTTGTTAGCATCAGAAGGAGATAATAGCACATCAGTAAGAATAGGGCTCGAGAACAAAGGAGTAATATAAGTTAATTTATTCTGCCAATACTTTATGTAGAGGATTTCTAGTAGTCTTAAAAAAGCTTTGCATTCATCCTTAATATTTTCTACTATTGGAACAAGGAAATATAGGGTAATATTTGGCACCAACCATCTAAAAAGAGTTTCATTAGTACTTTGGGTTATATCAATGTCTGTATTACCAGTCATGTTGCATTTAGGTTTTTTTTTCAGACCATCATTTTGTGTGGAGCATTATTTTCTTTATCAGTCCACTATAGAGTAGAAGAAAGAGCATTAGATTCATTGTCAAAACACCTTGATTCACATCACATTACTCTTACTTACTATATTACCTTGGGCAACTCATTTCACTGCCCCATCTCTTTTTCCCTACCTCAAAATAAGGTGGTTAGAAAAGATGATGTTTAAGACCCTTTCAGCTCTAGCCAATATGTTACTTAGTGACTCATTATTATATTCAGTTTTGTGTGAGAGCAAATTTTAAAAGCATTCATTTTGTATACATTCTTCCTGTTATAAGCACATTGCACAAAGTTGTGCCATTTTCAATTGTATTTCCTTCTTTGAGAAACAGTCTAGATAATTGATAGAGAACTAAACCTCTCTAAGTAAGAAATTACTAACCTCATTGATAAAGATAAAGGTCTTCAAGGAGATAAATTACACATTATTTCTCATCTTCCATTAATGGTGATAAAAATTGAAATGCAGAATTTGCTGTATTTTCACTACAGTTTATAGATTTTATTGTCACATGGGGAGAAAGTAAAAGCAGAATGTATTTGATTTGTTTGCCTCAGGAATTACATGCTATTTCATTTGTAATTTTGCTCCTAAACCTCTGAGGGAATTGAAGGAAAGGAAACCTCATTCTTTGCTGAAGTTTTTGGATTTTATGGCAAAAGGTTAATTAATTCAGTAGCTATGTTGTAAGAGCCCGAAGGTAATTTTCATCAGGATAGTTGTAATGTGAACCTTGTACAAGTAATCTATCACTTGAAAAAGAGATGTGATCATTTCTCTCACATGCCTACAAATATATAGATAAATGGTGCTATGTTTTTGAACACAGGGTTTTTTCCCCCTCCTTGATTAATGAAATTCTAAAGAGCAAAATGTTAAAATTGTGTAAAATTTTCATTTTCTTAAAGATATGTCCAATTTAAATGTCAATTATGAGAGAAATTTATGGTTACTATAATTGGATAGTAAGTCATCATTTAGAAATACAATCACAGATCAGCATCACTTAAAAAGTAACTTGAACTTTTGACCCAAAATCATAGTGTCATTTTAAGAGCAAAAAATAAAAGTTGTTCCCCTTCACGTTGTTTCATTTTGATAGGTTTATTACTCAGCTTCTATAAAATGTGGAGGTTCAAGAGCATAGGACTAAAAGCAAAAGATCGGGATTCCTGCATTTACTGCTACCATTAACAAGCAATATAACTTTAAAAAATAATTTCACCCCTCTAAGCTTCAGTTTCCTCAGAGGTTCAAAATATAAGATCTCTAATTTCCCTTACAGAATGGAAATTCTATGATGACATGAAAATTTGTTTTCATTTAAAATCAGTCAACATTTAATAAGTGCCTACTATTTGCCAGGTATTATGCTAAATATTTGGGGGGAAAAAGAAGAAAAAGAGTCCCTGCCCTCAAGGTGCTTACAATTTAATGAGTATTAATTTTTAAAAAGTATTCACTCCTTCATTCCTGACTTTATTGACATGTAGGGGAAAAGTAATCCAAATTTTTATATTTAGTACTCATATCAATGAAATTATGTTATCTTAGGAGCAGAAGTGAACTATTTCTTGTTAGTCTTTTGAGAGGCAAAAATTGGGGGAGGGGAATTTATATTTTTCTGTTTAGAGAGGCATAAATAGGAAGGTAGGTAGCACAGTGAATAGAGTACTGGGTTGAAATCAGGAAGACCTGCATTCAAATCTGACCTCTGACACTAACTATGCTACTCTAGGTAGGTCACTTAACCCTGATTTGCCTCAATTCCTTATCTATAAAATGAACTGGAGAAAGAAATGGCAAACCATTTCAATATCTTTGCCAAGAAAAACCACAAAGAGGAGGGGTGTCACAAATTGTCAGACAACATTGAAAATAATTCAACAACTACAACAATAAGTAGGCAGCAGTTTTTTCTAAAATTACACACACACACACAAACACACACATGTATACATAATACACACAAAACTTTGGAGGACTTCGGTGGAATACATGCTCAATATGAATCAACAGTATGATATGAGAGTATCAAAAGCTAATAATAGTGATGTTATCCCTGACTGCATCTAGGACCAGCAAGGTGATAGTTCCAATGCTCTGTGCCTTCTGCAGTTCCTCCTCAGGGTATTGTGTTCAGTTCCACATAGCACATTTCAGCAAGTGCATTGATGAGACATAAGTACATTTAGGGGAGAACAATCAGGAAGGTGAAGGATGTTGAGGTCATGCTATATCAGGATTGTTTGAAGTTACTGGAGAGTGTGGCTGGAAAAGAATTCTTCCATGCCGATACTTTCTAGTCACTAACACCTCTATGACCTTCTCAAGCATCTCCTATTGCTACTGTTTAGCATCTATATAAACAGCGAGAATGGCTAGCAGAACTCTTACCTGCCCAGTTCTAATGCTTTTTGAAGTCCAAATGTTCTCAGTGTTACAGTCCTTGTTAGTGTATATACCATCAAAAAATATAGTGGGATGTCATTGAAGGTACTAGATTTAGATTCATAAAAATTGCGTTTGAATATCAGCTCTGCTAATTACAATTTTTATGACTTCAGGCAATTCTCAGATTCAGTTTACACAGTGCTTTGAAAGCCTTAAAGCATTACATACATGCTGGATTTATCTATAAAATGATCTATTATCCATAAGATATTGGACTATATGATCTCTAGGGTTACTCCTCGAAGATCACATATGTTCATTTATATGATGCTATAATATAACCAATAAAGTGCTATGCTTGGAATCATTAAAGATTTTAATTTGTATTGTGTAACCATGGTCAAATCATTTTAATTCTCTGTACCTCAGTATTTTAATCTGTAAAATGGGGATCATAGCCTTATCTACCCCCATATGGTTGCTGTTAGGGTAAAATGAAATGATATCTACAAATTTTTTAAAATATCAAAGTGATTACACTTTATAATAATATATTATAAATGTCAACCATTATTTTATATGGTGAACTCTTCATTATTCATACTAATGGACAACAGGGACATAGATAACCCTTATATCCTTTATTTGTATATGTATACATATATATATATATATACACATATATAATCACTTTCCTCAATTACTAAGTATATTTTGAACCAAACATTAAGTTTGTCAGTGCTCTTTGCCTTAGACTGGCATTAAATGAATTTGCTTTCTCTGTCCACAATCATATTTATTCATGGTCTTGCAAAAGGGTTCCAATGTGTGCTAAGTTAAGGGGTGAGAGCAGCTCATCAACAGAAGTTTGACATGGAGGATAGAGAATTGATTTAGTACTGTGGAGCTCTCTATGTCTGGACAAAAAAAAAAAAACTCCAGGTAATATGGTAGCATTAGATCAACTTTGCAGATTTGACAATAAAAAAATGTATATTGGGATTAAAAATGTATTAATATATTCTTTACTTCTCTCCTTACTCTAGCTTCTTTTAAGAAAAATTTAATGGAGAAATTAATGAAATATATTGAAATATTTCACCTTTTGTGTCTTAACCATATCAGTGCATTAACATTTGTAATATTTGACCAGCATATGGTGCGGCTAGGTGGTGCAGTGAATAAAGCGCCAGCCCTGGAGTCAGGAGGATCTGAGTTCGGATCTTGCCTTAGACACTTAATACACACACACACACATACACACACACACACACACACACACATGCACACACAAATTATCCATGTAATCTTGGGCAAGTTACTTAACCCCAATTGCCCTCAAAAAGGCAAAAAACAAAAAAAGAATCATATTTTACCAGCATGTAACTTGTTTTTGAAATGTCAATGAATTTAATTTAAAGAATTAAAATTCTACTAACATATAGTCTCATATGTCTTCACAAAATTTGTGTAAAATATTGACCTTAGCTGTTTTTAAATTAGAAGAAAAATATTCTTCAACCTTTCATTTTTTCCATTAGTTTTCTTTTTCTTTGACTACAAGGTAAGGAATTTTGTAGTAATAATTCATAGTTCCTCTAATAATTCTAACAATGGTTCCAGAATATACAGTGTTAGAATTGGAGTCATTAAAACTTGAGTTAAAATTAAATTAAATTACATTTTATTTGACCTCAGATTGCTGAACTTATATTCTTTAAGAAATTTAACAATTACTTCATACTATAACCATGTATTATGTATTATGCATTTAAAATAGTAGTCTAAGAAGGGTTAATATACCTTATTAATCTGTCACAGGGATCCATCACACACACACACACACACACACACACACCTAAGTTAAGAAGCCCTAGACTAAATTATTTCTAGATCTGTTACTATCTATCAATCCTCTAATCAATCATGACAACATCAATTTTGAATTACTTGACCTAAGTTCAAGTCTTAGCACCACTATTTATTACGTATTGCTTATTCACTTAGGCAATTCATTTAACCTCAAACAAGCTAGTTTACATGACCTCTCACGTTCATCTCCTAACTTCAAAGGTTATTATTCTAAAAATAGAAGCCTCAAGTAAATGTCAGGCAATTAATCACTTTTTCCAAACTAATTAGAAACTTTAGTCTTCTTTTGCCTCCATTGCTTATTTCATCAGCCACTTGACCTGAAGTAAAAGAATACAGAAAAGGCAAAGTGTTATTCTCACAAATATTTATTCCCTTGAAAGCCCAGAGTATACAGAGAATACTGCATTAGGCAGTGATGATCATGAAATCAGATTAAGTGGGAAAAGTGCCTTTCGTGGACAATTTAGGTTTTAAAGAATAGATCAGGAAAGTTGCTTCCAGCCTTTGGTGGATGGTAAATTCTTTAGCAGGTAAAGAAATAATTTGCCCTTACTAAGCAGAGTTCCTTCCTTCATTTTCCTGCTTATCCTTTAAATAGCTTTGAAAACTATTTGTGTTCCATAGTCCCTACAGGGACTTTGAGTAAGCTTCATCCTTGCTCATTGCCTGAGCTAGCAAAAATCTTTAAGCAACTTAATCCCCTCTCAGCAGAAAGTTCTTTCGTCATGCCAAGCATGATGTATCAAAAGACCAAATGGCCAGGGTAAGCATCCAAATCATTCCTCTACCTAACAGTATTCAGCAACATTTCCAGTTACGTGTTTCTGTGTAAAACTTTTCAAACTGTAACCAACTTTTGATTCTTTGAGGACTAGCTATTCATATGGAACCTTGCAAAAAACTTTACCCTCCCATCCACATAAAGAATAGGGTAATAGAGAAAATGGCGGTGAAGAAGCAGGAAAACTCTGTATGCCCCCTCCATAACCACCTCAAATACTGATAAAAATGACTTTAAATAAACTTTAGGGATACAGAACCCACAAAGTGACAGAGAGAAACAAACCTCCTGCTGAAGACAGACAGGCATATAGGGTCCATCTCAACAAACTAGGAGCAAAGCCCAACACCACCTGAGTCCTTGGTTTTAGCCCAAGGGCAGCCCAACCTTCCCCTGCTGGAGGGACTTTGGGAGTATGGATCACCAGCAGCTTACACCAGCAGCAGATCACCAGAATTAACAACATATAAATGCCAAAGACAAAATTAGAGGGCAGTGGACTTTGGGAACAGAGGGTCTAGGAGAGCTGTCTGGCCTCTGTCCCCAGAGGGAGAAGCCACTGAAGTGCAGTGGCCACTTCCATATGTCTGTTTCAGAGCTCCTGGCCTGCAGATTGTAGGGGGATGAAGCGACCATTCTGAGGGGTAATCACTCTTGCTTTAACCTACTTGTATCTGGATCCTGTTCTTGGGTGGTGGCCCTGAGGAGTGTGACCAGTGAGCCAGAGCCAGCAGATGCTTCTGAGAGGGCACCCAACAAATAGCTCCAGCAGCCGTGAAAACCCAAGAGTTTTGGGACAAAGCTCTCCTCTCTAGAAGCAGAGTTCTACTGTGACAAAGAGCAGAAAAGTCAAGTAATTGAATGGCAACATGAACAAGCAAAGGAAGCAAAGCAAGCACAGGAATCTGATTTTGGATTCTTTTTTGGGGGACAAAAAGGATCAAAGCATGAAGCAGCAGGAAAAAAACAAAGTCAGAACACCTCCACCAAAAGCTTCGAAGAAAAATATGAACTGTTTAGAGGCCATAGAGGAGCTTAAGAAGGACATTGAAAATCAAATAAGAGAAGTGGAGGAAAAATTGGAAAGAGAAATGAGAATGATGAAAGAAAATCATGAAATGAGAGTCAACAACCTGACTGAAGAAAATAATACCTTAAAAATAGACTAACTCGGGGTGGCCAGGTAGCACAGCGAGTAAGAGCACTGGCCCCAGTGTCAGGATAACCTAATGCCATCTATAGCCTGTATAAAGACAATTTTAGCATTACCACCCATCATCATCATCATCATCATCAACAACAACAACAAAATCTATATTTAGTGGCTACTCAGTGGCAGACATCGTTAGCATTGCCCTTGAAACAATTTGGATTTTTAGCACTGCCAAACCAAAGTATTAGCTATTATCAGACTCTACTTATCTGATTCTCATACCTGTGCTTTTGTGAGTGCTGTTCCCCATATTTCTAATCATCCTTCTTCTTTCAAGCTTCCCAATTTTTTAAATTTCTTCTTTCCTTAAGACTTATTTCTATTGCCACCTACTCATGAAATTTTCTCTGATCCCTAAAGTTGAATGTGATCCCCAAATCCTCAATATCAGGGCATTGTGAATTATTCTAAATTTGTGGGGGGTGGGGGGTTAGAGGAGGTGAAATAATTGACATGACTCCCAAATTTTGAGCCTGGGTAGCTAGGAATATGGTGATGCCAAATTGACAAAATTAGAGCAAAAAATCAGATTTGGGGGTGGGGGAAGATAATTAGTTTAGCCTGGAACAGAGGATAATACATTTTAATCTAGAAGGATGCTTAGAGGTTGTCTGGTGTGCCTATCATTTTTTCAGATGAGGAAACTATGCGTCAGATAGTGGCAAAAAGCTATACAAGTAAGTAGAAGAATCAGGATTCAAGTCTAGGACTTTTGTGTCCAGATCTGGCATTCTTTGCATTGTACCATGTTGCATTCCTTTTACATTACATTTCAGTGTTTCCAATAGATGTAAATGGAGGCAATAAAAAAATAGAATTAGAACTCTGGGAAGAGGTTAGGTCAAGAAGAGATTCAGAGAGGTACTGGGATAAGCCTAAAGATAATAACTAGAGTGATTGACCTGGGACTAAACACCAGGTCTATTGATCCAGCCCCTTGCTTTTTTCTCTCTACTATATGTTCTATTAATAAGGAGTTGATACTTTTTAACATTTTTAATAGTTACTAATTATTTCAATACTTTCTAGAAGAGGATGGTTAAAACTTGTGACTAAATAATGAGTTTTCTCAATTATGTGTAAATTCCTTCTACCAAATACTTAGTGTTTGCTTATAGTAGGCACTCAATATTTATTGAAATGAATCCATTATATTTTAAAGGTATTCATATGAACAATGAAAAGTTGACAGTGTTGTAGTTGTAAGGATGTATTGATTTGTATACTTGTATAGACTAAGAAATTTGCTTACTCTAGATTGAGTGTATATGAGGATATTTGATATCTGCATAAAATAATCTTCATTTTCATAGAAGGCTAGTTGAGTTTCATTGAACTTTTATCCTGACTCTAACATGGGTCTGGAACAGTTTTGAGGTGGAGAAAGAGAAAATTAATATGATAAAATATTGTGAATTATCACGAAGGAAAAGATTTAGCTTCTGAAAAGCAACATAGGTATGGACTGAGACAGAGTAGTTTAATTGAAAGGAAGACCACTGGACTAGGAGTTTAACACGTGAATTTAATTATGTTTAAATTAATTAAATTTAAATTATGCTATCATAATTCCTTGTCATCCTCTAAACCTCCATCATATCTCTGCTTATTTAAATCTGTTTCTTTAAGACCCAATTCTATTTCTACTGTATGAACTTTGGAAAGTCACAACTTTCCTAGGCCTCATTTACTTCATAAGTAGTGATGAGGTTAGACTAAAGGACCTTAAATTATTCATCTATCCTTCCCACTCGCTGTTTAGTAGTTTTCAGTAATGTCCTATTCTTTGCAACCAATTTTGGGGATTTCTTAGCAAAGATATTGGAGTGGTTTGCCATTTCCTTCTCTAGCTCATTTTACAGATGAGGAAACTCAGAAAAACAGGGTCAAGAAACTTCCACAGCATCAAAGAACTAGTAAGTGTTTTGAGATCTGAGGTCAGGTATTCCTGAGTACAGGCCAGGCACTCTAAATACTGTGCCGCCTACCTACTCTATCCTTCCTACTATACTCCCCCAAATGAGCAAACTAAGAAACAAAAGCAAATCCCTCAGTGCATATCTAGACAGCAAACTAAAACAGATTTACACATTAGCCATTTCCAAAAGTGTGTGTCCCTTCTTCTTAAGTTCATCACCTCTGTCAGGTCAGTAGTATGTTTACCATCTTCATTCTTTTGTGCTCATAGTTCATCATTCCTTTTATCAGGTTTCTAAGTTTTCAAAGTTGTTCTTCAACTTTATCATTGTTTAATTTTTTTTCTCCTAATTCTGTTAAAATTCTTAATAGTCTTACTCCTCCTAAGTAGAAATATCTATATAGTTATTGAGAAAGATAGAGAGAGAAGAGAAGAGAAGAGAAGAGGAGAGAAGAGAAGAGAAGAGATGTTATACAAAAGAGACAGAAACAGATTATTAGCATTTTTTCTTTAGTTGGTTCTGTAATTTTACTGGTCTAGGGAAATACTAGTGAGGAATCTCCCTTTAACAGTGCCAATGAAAACTGACTACTGATTTGAGCTTCTAGTTTTAATGAAGAACCTTCTACATGTTAAAACATATTAGGTCTACCTGTACAAATGTATGACAGAACATATACAAGATTCTCACAGAGTATCCTGTAACAAATAGGTTGTTTCTACATGATTGGAGGCAATATCACATTAATGAATTTAAAGGTTGATCAGAGTATTTAAGTATGTATACATCTCTAATCCTTGCAAAGGAGTTAAGCAAACTGGAATATGAACATATGTGAATTATGTTCTTAGCAACTTGACCTTCACACACTGTTTGAATATCTTGTTTTGAATGAGTGCTTTATTATGATTTGATAGATATTTGGAAAACTGTACAACTAAAAAAAATATGATAACTCTTCTGTTGTTCCTTAATGATTATACTGTTAGTGCTATTTTTTTTTCTTTCCAACAGCTTCCAACCTCTAAAGATTGACTCATCATGCTCTACTAGTTTCTTAATGCCATCGTATCTCCTCCACTCCAGAACACCTGATTTTGCATATGGGAGAGACCCAAATTATTCACTCTTCCCTTATTTTGGTTCTACATTACAACTGAAAATGCTTCTCTAGATTTTCTAAATATTTTTTTGTGATTAACACACTAAAGAGAAAAAATATGAATAAGGTTGAAATGACACAGGGAGATAGAGAGATATATAGATAGATAGATACATACATACATAGATAAACGCATACATACATACATACACACACATACACACAATCATCAAATTCTTAATTCCAAAAAGCCATTCGGGGTCTAGGTTTTAATCTCTTTTAGTTACCTCTATCCATTGAAATATCTCCTGCCTTTGAGTTCTGCCAGACCTATCTTTCTGTTCCAAACACTAGATCATACTTATTTCTAGCTAAGCATTTGGCTTGGCAAGGCTACTAGGCATCTCACCTCTTTTGGAATCTCTTTTCCTAACATAATTCTTAATGTAAATGCTGACATATTATCAAAACATCATCCCCTCTAATGTTATACACTGTCCTCACTATCACCATTAACACCACAAGTCCTCCTTTGATACTTCAAAAGCATTTCAGTTGCTGTCTTGAATTCTGTCTTATGAACCATGGATCTGGAAAAATCTCTCTTGTATCTTTGAACTGAAAAGGATTTTTTTCCATCTAGCTTCAAAATTGCCAAAAGTTTTGCAATATTTTCACTTTGGGTTTCTGAAATATATTTCATTTTTTTGTCCCTAAAAAGGCAACCCAGACACAAGAACCATTAATAATACTTGAGTATAATAGATGTGCAATAGATAGATGCCTGACTGCAAAGATGAAAGAACCAGTTAAATTTACTTTGTATTTTTGTGGTTATGGCTTGTGTGATCATAGGGAGATATAACATAAAGGCAGAATTGTCGATATAGAGCCTTGCATGTGTAGACATTCTATATTATATATTTAATTGAATTTAATTTAACAAATATTTATACAAGTGTCCACTTGAATGAAATGATTTGATAGAATGAAGATACAAAGAGATAAAATAAGTATTTTCCTGCCCTCAAGGACCTTATATTCTAATAGTGGCATACAGCATGCATTCAGGGAAGGAAAAATACAATGTAATTTGAAATGAGAAAGAGCATTACTTACTGGGGACATCAGAGAATACAAAACTGAAGAGGTATGTCCAGAGCTGATATTATTCTGAACTGAAAATAAAAATTCAGAGAATTAGAGATGAGAAAGGTACGTTCAGGCATAAGTTATGGTTCATGGAAGCATGGATGGCTTGTCAAAGTGGGGAACATTAGAGGACCAATGTACAGAAAAATAAAATGTCAGTAACACACATAGACCTTATATATTCTATGGGCTAAGAGACAGTAGGAACAGAGTCTAAGTGATATTGCATGTATTTATAATGGCCTGTTTTATATTGCAAACCTTAACATAAAAATCTATTAAATTAAAATATATGGGTACTTTTCTTGTCCTTCATCAGGTATAATGGAAACTTATTGCAATTATTCTTTATTTAGAATTGTAAAATTTAGTTTCATTATGTACTTAGATATAGTTTGTGCCTTATTTTATGTTTCTTCTCTATGCAGAAATGATATCCATTTGTTAAAATGAAAATTTTGATTTGCTTTCTTAAAAGACTGCATTTTATTTCTTTTGATAAGTGGCTAGGTATGTTGGGGGTTATCATTAAAATGGATCACTTAACACTTTTAACTCTTTGGCAATATTATGGTGGAATAATTGCAACAATGTTTGTCTATAATCCTATTAAGGAGACCATTCAGTATCACTGTGCTATATACAGTTATTGCCATTGAGTTTGAAAGCCCCACTTAGGTGCAGGGTCGTAGCCAGTCAATCACAACCATCTGCTCATATTTGTTATTGTTTCTCATTGTAACTTGGGAAGGTCAGTGATACTGGGCATGGCAGAATCCCAGCAAGACCAAAAGTAATAAAGCAGCTTTGAGACCTAAGAAGCTTTAGCTTTTCCAAATGACAGACAGTTAATTACCTGAACTTGAAACATTAGGCACACTGGGAGAAATTGAGAACTCTGCAATATGGTATGTGCCCAAGTACAGTATTATTTGCTTTTTATTCAGTGAATGGTGCTATCTTATCAGGAGATGTGAGCATAACCAATGACAGATGAAGATATGCTAGTAAAAGCAATGAAGTATTTGTTAAGTGTTACAAAAACTGTGAGGACAAGACAAGCTGATTTCTGCTTGGATGTCAGACTAAGTGTAATAGATAGAAGCAATTGTACAATGCATATATAATATGTCACATTCAAAAATAGTCCTGACCTTCACTGGCTTATTTGGAAGCATGCTTTTCCAAATTAGAATAGTATTTACAATGTATAGGCAGGGGGGACATATTTTCCCTCTAAAGGCACCTTAATTCCCTCACTAATAATATCCTGTTAAAATTTTTGAGGGGTAGTTAGGTATGAATAGTGACTCTAGACTTAGAATTAAAATGACTTGGCTTCACTTTTTGACGCATACTAGATGTTTAATTGTGGTCAACTCAAATGCTCCAAGTTAGAGAGGGGCTGTTGATCTGTATCACTGGAAGGACTTTCTATTCAAAGAAGTTATTACAATGATACAATCACAGGTCTGTATCAAAAAATAAAAGAAGAAAATGTTATTTCTAAAGGCAATGCTTGTCCTTTCAGTTACTGCATGGGGAGATATTTGGGTAGAAGAAAAAGGGAATTTTGTTCCAAGGAGAAAATACTATGCAGTTTTGAATCACTATTAGATGACCTTTCAGATGAAGATTCCACTGATTTATGGTCACTCTTAGAGTTAGACATGTATCTCTTCCCCTGTAATTCAAGTGAAAGAGGAATAACACATTGGCAGGTACAGCTTTTATGTTGAAAGAGATAATTTTAGAGGTGTCATCATGCCAATACCACCTCCTATAAACAATTTATATCATCTAAGAAAAGTTAAATGTTCAGTAGAGCTGTTCAATGAAGACAATATCTTCATGCTCCTCAAAAAATTGAACTTGATCTGAATGTGCCTGTTTTGATAATTTACAATTTTGATAAATGATATTATGACTGAAAGTTTTATGATCTGCTCTGCCTTTTCAGAGGAGGGCTCAAGGCATAAAATTTGTATCACTAAGCTTTTCCAAGGTGGTATTTCAATCTTTCCCCAGGTCTTACTTAAAAGATCAGTATTCTCTCAATTGAGCGATCTGGTCAAACACTGGGAAAAAAGTTAAATTCAGACTAGTTTTATGTATGTGTACATATATATATATACATATAAATATATATACATACATACATATGGGGAGGGGGTTGTTGAGGTGGGGGTGGGTACTGGGATGGGAGAGTATAACTGGGTGGAGGGTTATGGGGGGATGTGCATATGTGTGGATGTGTGTGTATATATATATAATACTCTAATGTTATATATATATATGTTACATATATAATATATGTATACATTAACATGCATTATCATTATTTTTAGCTTTAAATCTAAGATTTTTCAATACCTTTTTTGAAAAAATGTAAAATATCTCTGGAGATGTATGTTAAAGTCTCACTTGTTAAATTCCACATATTGTCTTTCAAAGAATATTGTTTTGTTTTGTTTTTTTCAACTAGGACCCCTACTATGGCTGGCGGCCTATTTTCAATTGACAGAAACTACTTTGAAGAAATAGGAGCTTACGATGCAGGAATGGATATCTGGGGTGGAGAGAATCTTGAAATGTCTTTTAGGGTAATTGCTATTTCATTTATTTTATATATACATATATATATATATATATCACAGGTAGAATATTCATTGACATCTTGTAGCCAAAAATGCAATCAATTTGGTTGATAATTTCAACATATACTTAAGAAAATATATTAGCATTGTCTTGCATGCAGTATTGTCTGTCACATGCAAAATGATATATGTTGTTTTTTAAGGTCCTTTGAATCATAATTTTATCATGATAAAAATATAAAAATATTTATTTTCTTAATCTTTCTTGAAAGAGAGTTTTGGGAGGAAAGTATAGTACTAAAAAGTTCAGAGTTCTGACCCTAAATTTGTGAATTTATATGTCATTGTGCATTTGTAGGACCTACTTAAGTCAGTTATGAGATTATTCGTTAGTATACTATTCTTAAAGCAGCAGTAGCTACTGCAGCAAAGTGATTTTTTTTTCTAATAGTGAAGGACAATTTGTAATAAAAAAAATTAAAACAAAAACTGTCATTTGTTTAGAAAGTGGCCTTTTGAGTTAATGAAAATCTTGGATTTACTTTTAAATCACAAAGGAGATTAGGACTATTAGGTAAAATGACATTTGTATTCTATATAGATAGGGACTGAGACTGTGGTTTCTTTGATATAGTAAACTCCCCAGTGAAGGAACTCTGCCCATGTGGTTTGACACCTTCTCTACAACCAAAAACTTTGAAAGTAACCAGAACATTGAGAAGTGAAATGACTTTGCCAGGATCATACAAGAAGTAGTCTCAAAGGCAAGACTTGAAACTAGGACTTTGTGGCTTTGAGACCAGGAGTTTATCCGCTATTCCATGGGGACTAATAGTTAATATTATTCAGTATTTAAAATCATCAATATTCCTGACTATCAAGAGACATGAAAATATTGAGACAGCCTTTTCTATACAAAGTCCTTTGCTATTTATAAGAGTCAGCAATTCTTGTGTTAGGGACTTGTTCAGTTGTATTTCATTTGTGTCTGATTCTTCACTGCCTCATTTGGTGTTTTCTTTGCAAAGATACTGGAGTGATTTGCCATTTCCTTCTCCAGCTCATTTTATAGATGAGGAACTAAGGCAAACATATTTAAATGATTTACCCAGGGTCACACAGGTGGTAAGTTTCAGAGGCCACTGTAGAACTCTGGGCAATTAATTTCATTTCCCTGACATTTAATTTCCTCATCTTGAAAATGGGAATTATATGGGGCGGCCAGGTGGCTCAGCGAGTAAGAGCACCGGCCCCAGTGTCGGGATGATCTGGGGGATCGAATCTGGGCTCAGATATTTAGCACCACACCCAGAAATAACTGGCCGTGTAACCTTGAGCAAGTTACTTAACCCCAGTTGCTTTAAAAAAAAAAGAAAATGGGAATAATTGCACCTGCCTTACAGGGATGTTGTTAAGATCAAATGAGATAATATAAATAAAAGAGAATGGGGAGAGAAGGAATAATCATTTATAGAGTATTCTATATGCCAGATACTGTGCTAAGTGCTCTTTACAAATATTATCTCATAGGATCTTCACAATAAAACTGCGAAGTAGGTGCTATTATTATACCCATTTTAAATTTGAGGAAACTGAGGCAAACAGAGGTTAAGTGACTTCTCCAGGGTCAGTCAGCTAGAAAATATCTGAGACTAGATTTGAACTCAACTATTCCTGCCTCAAGGCCTGGCACTGTATCTGCTACACCATCAGCTGCTGCATAAAATACATTGTAAACTTTAAAGTGTTATATGAAAACTAGCTACCAGTTATTATTCTCAGCCAAACTATTCTAAAGGTTATTTTAATATGGCTATTTATCTTATCTATTTCACTCTTTTTCCTACTTTTACAAAATTAAATTTGATTTTATAGTATGTAAAATATGTAATATCAGGCAAATTTACATCAAAATATGAAAAAATGGAATTTAACAACCTAGAGAAAACATTCTATTTTATGGTATGGAATATAATAGGAAGGGGATTTATCTTGGAACCTGGTCAATAAGGATTTATTCCAAAAGTACCAGCAAATTCGTGTTATATAAAGCTCTCAATTATTTGACTTTCCTGTGGTTTGAACCCTGGAGATACATTATAAAACCAAACTCTAAAATATTTCCTGTCCTAATATTTACCTAACAGAATTATAGACTTATAGATATCTTGAACTTATCCCAAAGACCCAATGCTAAATTCAGAATATTTCCATCATTGTTCTTCTCATGTTATCAAGACATATAAATTTATATAAAAGATATAAGCAATTAGCAAGAAAACAGAAAATTCCTTAGATTCGTGGGATTTTATAGGTGGAGGAAGCCTAAACAATTATCTAAATAAATTCTCTCATTTTACAGAAGAAGAACTGAACCATAGAGGTTCAGTTACTAACCTAGTTCACATCATGAGATTCTGGCAAATGCAAAATGTAAACTTAAGGTTGCTTGCTCTTCCCAATATGTCACACTGTCTTCCTTTTAATTTGCTTGGATGACTTTCTATCAGAAAAAAAAAAAACAATTTGTTTAGTTTTAGCGTTCCTGCTGGGGAGCAATGATGGACAGTGTTACTGACACCATGACTCTGATTATGCAGCTGACATCCTCATCATTCTCCTTTTCTTCCTTGCCTTAATCATCTACTTTCCTCTCTACCCACCTCTCTGTTCTATTTTTTTGTTCAAAATGTGTAACTGGAATTGAACAGTCCCCCTTGTGCTGGTTGGGAAACTCATTTACAGATATAAATAGTGAAACATGGTAGTAAAAACAGGGAGCAAAGATGGTTCATGGGAGAGTGAATGTTTGAAAGAGCAGTATTCTTGATGGGGAGATAGAAATTTAAAAAAAAGTTTCAAAAGTAAGGAATACATGAAAGAAAATAGGACTAGAAACCTATACATACCTTTGCATTGTTCCCATTAATGGGAGCAACATGGTGTAATGGAAAAAAGTATTCATCCATGAGGTCAGGAATAACCTGGTTTCTGATTTGGTTTTTCCACATAATAGCTTTTTGACTTTGGCTATGTCATATTACCTTTTCATAAATTTAGAATTAAGATTGTTTTATTCTTCTTTCCTTAATTTTGTTCACTTGTTCTGAGAGGATCAGGTACTAGAGTAACAAATTCAATTCCTCAGGTAGTTATCAAGTGCCACTATATCCATAGTGCTATGTTAAGCACTTGGGATACAAAGACAAAGATGTTTACCTGTTATCAGAAGATAAAACTTGTCATAAGTAAATAGTTATAAAGTAGTTTCACATATTCAAGAGAATACTAACTAAGGGGAATCATGAAGGGCCTCAGATAGAAGGAAACACTTAAACTATGTGTTGTAGGAAAGTAGGGAGTCTACAAAGCACTGTGACTTTGTAGGAATGCAGGAAGATGAAAGCTGCACATGGCCAGATTAACTGGATTGAAAAGTGTGAGAATGGAAATAATATGAAATAGACAAGAAAGGTATGAGTCATATTGTTAAGGCTTTAAAATGCCAAAGCTGAGATATCAATACACTCACATGTGTGTATGTACATGTATAAGCATGTACATATAAGTTCATATTGTACCTATCCACATATATGTATACATGTATGCATGCATGTATGTAGAGAGATACAGAAAGACACAGATTTATAGGTATATATGTGAGTATCATAGAGGCAATAGAGAGTCATTAAAGGAGAGAATATTAGAATGTTACGATTAGAATAGTCTGTGTCCTGTCTTTTTCCTACTGCCTTTTGTTCCTCAACTGTGTGTAGGCATGCCTCTTGGACTTTTCAGTGTTTCTAATCACTGCCTATAACACTTTCCATATCATGACCAGTATAACTTGGGTGATATATATATATATATATATACATACATATATATATATATATATATATATATATATAAAAGCATGTATAACCCAGACAACTTTACACTAATGAGAGAGACACAGAGAGAGACGTAGACACACATACACACAAACATGGGTACATATGTGTATATCAATCATACATACATTAACATACAGATATATTCACATGATCAATAAAAGTTCATTGAATTCAGTTCTTACATTTAAATATTTTTTGTTGATCATATTCACAAATTTTGAAAGGAAGAAATGTAGACTTCAAAATTCTGACATGGAACAGCCTCTAAATAAATTTCAAAAATCTATCTATATGACAATTGGGATGAGCCAGGTTCCCTAGCTTGATCAAATCAGCCTAGCATGTTACTATGAAGTTATCTGATCTATTTCCAAACTTTCTAAAAAATGCAAATAAGATAAACTGAGACTTTCTATATATGGGAGCAGAAATTACATTTCTTAGCTCTTAAGTCAGTGGCATATGCCCTGAACCAAAAGTAGAGTATAGCTTAAAAGCAAATAACTTCTGGCAAAAGTATTTGTAGGTGGATAAATGGATAACTGGAATTATACTTCTAATAATGAACACATCATCTTGAACACTCACATTTAAAAGCTTTTGTTCAGGAGCTGATGCAAAAAGAGAAGTATAATAAAAGTAACCCAATCAGACTCCTTATGTTTAAAATGACTGTAAGAATTCCATTATGAATATAATTCATGAAATAGTGATTCAGTGTGCACTGAACCCTTTAAGAAAGCACATGAATGATGGGAAATTTTGGAAACTTACTAGAAGTTAGCAGTAACACTTCCTTTGCCTTTATAGTTCTAAGAATTTCATACCTGGTCATTTTTTTTAATAGAGTTAAATACTCCTTACTCTAAAAATCACTGTATGTTTATATAAAATTACCTGGAAACATGTAATGCCATGCACAAGTATGCAGAAGAATGCTACTGTGGACAGCTTTTAAGGTTCTGATTACACAGTATAGTGAACACTCTATTCAGTATCAAATCAAAGCAAAACATTCACAGAAAATCAAGGTACAGCATTCACAATATTACAACTTATCACAGAAAATCACAATATAGTATTCACAACAGCCACATAGTTTCCACCATAGTTGCCACAAAGTTTTGAACAAAAAACAATCATCTCAAAGTACATTAGTCAATGACTTCCACTCATGGGGCACACTAAGTTAATTCAATCAGTCACTTATTCAGCAATCAATTATTAAGTATCATTAATCACTAAGTACAATCTTTAGAAAATACACAGACCCTCCACCCCCAGGTCACTAGTAAACTACAATTTCATCACTACTCAGTATCCATGAAGAGGTCTTTTCATCTTGACTTGAGGCAGGCATCCCCTACCTAAATCCACCACTCACCTGGATTCAAAGGCAGACAGCTCCCAGTTCCCTGTCCAGCCCTCTGGGTAGGTCCTGCTCCACACTGAAGTTCACTAGTCCATCTTAAATCCTTCACAATTTCTGTTTCCAGGAATTCAAGTCTCAACCAAGCCACAAACAGACAAAGTCTTAGCATCCTGGTCCTGCTTCCTCAGTCTTGTACAGCTTGTTCAAAACAATCAGAATCACCTTATCCAGCCTGGGGGGGGGGGAGGGGAGTAGGATAGAGGGGTGCTCCTCATCTCCTCTTCGGAAGAAGCTCCACTACCACAAGTTCTCAGGAAATTCTGACTCAGTTCTTGATTCTCATTTCTCTTCTGTAGCTGCTCTGTCTCCAGATGCTGGTCCCAAGAAATTCTGATTGTCCCTTCCTGGATTTTTTCTTATATACACACAGCATTAGCTACTTCCTGTTTCAGCCAACTCCTTCCTGTCACATCAGGAACAGGGTTTCATACCTTCTGTTTCTTTCATAGAGTTTTGATTAGTTACTAAGTGCTAAATACCTGCTTACTTGCCAATACAAAAAGGGATTTTCAAATTAAAATTACATTACCATTACACAACGTTTTCTTTTTGGAAATTTAAACTTGATATTTGTGACCTTGTTAATAGTATCAAAAATGAATGATCCTATAGGAGTTGTTGGTAGCATCCATTGAGATGTAGCATTAACATCCCCAGTTACTTTCTTTATTTTTCAGTTCCTCCCCCCCAAAAAAAACTTCTTTATTTGATTTAATGTCTTTTTAAATTGTTTTAGGATAGCTTTGCAAATGAACTATAAATGTAGTCAAATATTTCAACAGTATCTCAATCTACTAGGCATTAAATAACAGAATAGGCTAAATAGAGGCCATATATGTGTTTGTGTATATATACACATTGTTTTGTAAAATGCATAAATATAAGTATATATATGTATATGCATGCAAACTTATATATGTTACATATATATATATACATACATATTTCACTATAGTATTTAAAAAATGGTTGCATCTTTATCTCCTGACATTAGTATATCTATTACTTAGAGGCTCCTACCCCGTGGGAGGGGGAAATAGCTTTTTAAAAACTATTTCTGCCAGTAAATAGGTACCTATTTATTTATACTATTTATACCATATTATTATATAATATATTATATATATATTATATTATACACAATATATATTATTACAATATTTATACTATACACAGAATTAATAAGGCAAATATATATTGAACATCTATAAAGTGAAGTAGAATTGCAATTCTACTCATAGCTCATAGACTTAGAACTAAGGACAGAATCTGAGATTTATTTTACAAACTGTGACCCAAAGAAGTTGTGACAAACCCCAAGGTGACACAGTTATTAAATAGATTTGAACTAAGGACTCTAAATCTATCTCCTTTTTGTTACAATACAAACACACGCATGTATGCATACCTACACCCATGTATATTTGTGTATATGTATGCATGTGTGTGATGACATTTTTAGATGTGGAAACATACTTGTTCATTTAGAGATTTACTTAGGGAACTGAGAAGATATGTAACTTGACTAGAGTCACACAGTCATAGTGTGTCAGAGATGTGACTTAAACCTGTTTTTCTGATTCCAAGACAGATCCTCCAATCACTGTATCAAGTTGTTTCCTTTAAAAGAGACATATGGATAAAAATACAACCAGTGATACAAGTGCCAAGTGAATGGTAAAGGAATTTCAAGGAGCAAGAAAGATCACAATCAATTAGGATGATCAGAGATGGTAGTTTCAAGTTGGTAGAACTTGAAATGTGCCTGGAAAAAGGGGGTGAAAATTCAATAAATTGAAAGGAGGAGATAAAGGTATTCCAGGCATAATAAACAACATGAATAATGATAGGTATGTATTGTCACTCCTATTCATATAACAGTCAGAAATGATGAGATGTCTATAAGTCATTCCAAAGAACATAGTGGAAATGTATTTTGTGAATATATCCCTCCACTTGGAAAGCTTTATTTTTTCCTTCCTTCATTTTATGACACTGGATGGGATATAAAGATTATATGACCAAGCTTGCTGAATCAAGAAATGTTAGGTATTCTTTCTGAATGGTGATGAATAAAATTTTAGCATACATAAAACCAGAACTATGCTAACTGTTCTGCCTTAAATTCATAGCTAGATCATATATGCTGAATAGCATTGCTATAACAATGGCAGCAAGCCAGATATCACAGTTTGTTTATCAAATAACAGCAAAATTTTAAAAATGTTTTGATCAAGACGCTGACATTGTACATGATTTGCATACATAAGGTAACACAAAGTGATTTATTTCAGACTTCTCCATATTCATGTATACCATAATCCTGTCAGAGAAACACACATATTAATCAGTCTCACAATTGTTCTTTCCCTAAATCTAAAGGAACTAATTTTAAGGGGTTTTAATTTCTGGAAGTATTCTTGCTGAACTCCAGTGGTACAGGAAAAATTCTTGACCCAAAATATTTGAAAAATTTTGTTGTCTCTAGTTCTTTACTCAACATTACCACTAGAATGTCTGAAAACATAAAGCAAAGTAGAGAATTGAGGCAATTATAGTAATCACTATCCATTTATCTCTTTTAAAATATTCAGGTAAGGGAAAAGTATTTAGGTGTGATTTGAAAAAAAATTGTTGTTTCACTATCCAAACACCTACAAATGCACATACACATGTATATATGCAATTTACCATTTGGTAAGTGTAAATACTATATAAATAAACCAAATATATATTTATGTATAACTATATATTGTACAATATACATGTTATGTGTATGTACATGCATATACATGTGTATATGCTTATACGTACATGTATATGAAGAACTAGTAAAGTGTCATTTATTTGAAGTTGTGTGGATGTCCTAAATCTAGGAAAGCATTAAGAATAGCAGGTGAGGTTTAAAACTTTATATTATATAATTTTCCTGGAAGAAACAATTTACATTAATCCAGGCATAGGAAATTTTTCTAAGTCAGCAGAAACCAGATGTAAGGTAATAATACAATAAAGAAATTTATTAAAATAAGGCAAAATATCATTTAAAATAATTGTGAAATCAAATGACCTTAACAAGCAAATGACTTTAGGGGTCTTTTTTACAAATGAGAAAAACCCCTAACTTTCTACAATAATTACGTTTTCTTGTTTTAAAAACCTTAATCATATGCCTAAAATTTGTCCTTAGAATATTTTCACATTGCAGGATATTTAGTGACCAGAATGTTTTGGAGAGCATATCTACATACTTATCCTAAACACCTAAATCAATGTCATTATGGGGTGGCAATAACCTAATGTCCTGTAAAATGGAATAGTGTATAATCTCTACCAAAATCTTAGCAAGATGGAAATGCTTTAAAAATGGACCTCATAACTGAAGGTTCATAATTAGAGATTTGGAGAGCAAGGGATTTCTTTTTAGCCATAATAACTCATGAAGACTGCCTAATAAATATTAGGTGGCAGTGCCCACTCATATGTAAAAAAGGAACATTGAAATATTAAAATATATCTCTAAATTTTGTTTGTGATTTACTGGAATGTCCTCAAAGAAGTGATTATTTGTGTTGTTTGTTGATGAAAATCATAAGTCTGATCTATAAAAATCCAAATTGTGTTCATGAATGTGTAGTATAGTAAGACATTATGACAGTGAATAGAACCCTGGCCTTGGAGTTAAGAAAACCTGGGTTCAGGTCCTACCTTTGACACGTATTAGGTATGTGACTGTAGGCAAGAGACATAACTTTTTAGCAACCCCTAAATTATATAAGGTCATAAATTGCAGAGAATGTGCTAATATCCATTGGCAGAGAAAGTACCTCACTGAGAGCCAACCCTATGGCAATGCAATCACAAGTCCTGTCAAAAAATATAGGTTTTGTATGTGTATGTGTGTACTCTTTAACTAGAAAGAACATATATGTGTATGTATTAAATGCAATGGAGGCAATCTATTATAAACACATGCATATATTAAATGCTTATATGTATAAGTGCTTGTAAGTGTAAGTCTCCATCCACTCATTAATAATAATAAAAAATTCCATTGCTCTAGCTGCCCATAGAACATCATCATTAATTAGGTAATTGCTTAATGTTTAAAACCATATAGTACAATAAAAGTTATGAGTAGCACTGGAGCAATTATTTGTATAATTAAAATCTTAAAATCACTTTCACTTAAAGTATCTCTACATTCCAAGTGGAAAAGATATTTAGCAGCTTCCTTTGTGATTTGGCTAATTGCTTCAAAAAGTATTGCTCTTTGTTTCATAATGGTGTCATGGACAGAGAGTCAAGCTCTGAGCCAAGAAAAAGTGAGTTCAAATCAAGCTTTGATGCATCCTGGCTGTGTGATCATGGGTAATTCATTCAACCTCTCAATGGCCTAGGCAATGTTCCAAGGTTATAAATACAAGAGAAGGTGATGATCTGTATTTTTGAGGGAGTTTCCTTATTTGGGGGCCCCCACTATCAGTAAAAATTGTAGATCTCATCCCAGTCCCTATTGCTGATATAACAAATAGTATTCGTGACTTTGCAAACAAAATAACATTTCAGCCTTCCTTAAATATCCTTTCCTCCATTAAGCATTCTAAGAAGTGATCATCCCTACTAGTATTGATTTCTCCTTCATCTGAGCAAAATGATTACATTTTTCTAATGCATTAAGTGTGAAATTAACTGTTTTTGTTCTAAGGTACAAATTTCAAGATGACTTGTAATGCCTAATGTGTTTGCTTGATCTAAAGGCAACATTTTTAATTATGATGTCAGGCTTCAATTTTTATACTCAGCATGATTGACTTACTTTTTCACAACAGACACTTTCCTGAAGAGTTGTGTGAAAACATATCCGTTTGTACATATGCTGAGAGATTAGACAATTTAATGTCAGGAAAAGAGTAAAATCTTTTGTGAAAGAAATAATTGCCTCTTAAATGCTGTAAAGTGGAAAAAAAATTCTTAACTAGTGACTCAACAAAACTAAGTTTTAATCATGATTATGCTATTCACTTCTTGTGCAATCTTGGACTTTTCTGTGTGTCAGATGGAATGAAAATTGGCAGCTCTTGCCCAGACTGTGGAGGCATTTTCTTCATGGGTATTCATGACCCTGACTTCAGTCTTCAAATTAAAACATCAAAAAGGGTATTCCTGAAACATATGACATGTTTTTAATTAAAAAATTATCAATTATTGCATAATTCCTCAAAGAGACTCTAATATGCTCCTATTTTATCAATTTAGCAAATATTTATGGAATGAATGGCAAAGTTTTCTGAAAGCAATTTTGTGTCTATGCTATCTCTCCCATGCAGTCTCTCCTCACATTTTATTTTGGCATTGTTACCACCTTAGCTGAAAAGAATAGTAAATAGAGCACTGAACTTTGAATTAGGAAATATGACTTTAGATACTGCCTCACTTATTAACTGTTTGATCCTAGAAAAGATATTTTATCTCTTAGGGTCTGTTTCCTCTCCTATGAAATGGGAATAATAATATTTTCATAATGTATCTCATAAAATTAATTTGGGTAAAGTGCATTGATAGCCTTAAGGTGTGTTATAAGTATCAGTTATATTTCAAGCTCTCATTACTTCTTACTTGAACTATTACAGTAACTTCCTGTTGTTTTCCCAGCCTCCAGTTTCTTCCCTCTTCTAATCAATTCTATATACTATTTCTTGTTTAACATGTTTATAATACAACTCTTTTCCTGGCACCCCTTCACTCAGAACTGTCCTAAACTAGCCTATAATAAATATATCCAAATGCTCTATGTAGTTGGCATTAAGTGTTCTCTACAATATGGCTCAACCCTAACTGCCCAGGCAAACAAATAGTATTTTTTTTCTCATCTGAAATCATAGTACATTGTAAATGGGTTTTATTTTTATTTTAAAAAGCAATACAAGTAAGCAAAATAGCAAATGTATGGCAAGGAAATGTTGAATGTGGTGTCATAGAAATAGTCAAGAACTTATATGCTTTCAAATCTTAGTATTTAATAGCTGTGTAAAGCTAAGAAGGTACTTAACTTTCCTGAGACACCTTCTTGAAGTGATTGAACCAAATGATATATAAAGTTCATTCACTAAATCCTATGACATTAAGAATTGTAGATGGTCAGAGAATAAAGATATATATGGAATAGTTAGAGAACCTTTGAAAACAGGGAAGATTATAGGTTGTCTCTAACACAAAAATTTCCATTAAAGCAAATAGTTTATGGTTACTGTCTAAGACTGCTAGTAGTACATTGCACATTAGACTTGAGTTTAGCCTAAAGTTGTCTGATTTTTTTCTCATCTTTTTTACAACATACATGAATGAAATTTCATTATGCCATTAACAACACATCCTGAAGCACTTGATTTAGAATGAAAGAATTAATGAGACATCCATTAAGAGCTCAAGAAAACTGTGTAATAAGTCCATTTATATGTACTCATATTTAGACTTTTAATTTGCAAAAGAGAATTGCAAACTCATTATAGCAATATGTGGGAATTCAGTTAGAAAGTCAAGTACACCTTGCTTACCCAAAATTGATCTATTCAAAATTAGATGAATGTGCTTTTTGTTAAAGATCCAAATTTAAATCTCTATGGTAACTACTGGAAAATATGCACCATTCTAAGCTATGATTATACTGTCACAGCTAGTGATATTTATCTTAAGTAGATGACTACTAATAAGTTATATCATTCTAAGCAACTAAAATGGTGCCTTTTTAAAAAGGAATCATTATGTGATTCACTTAAATAAAATTTAAATTCAGGAACAAAGCAATAAAAATGTTTGCATGACACATTTCCCAATAACTGCAGATTATGTGTAAAAGAGACATTGCTTAGAATAGACACTGGTGCTGAAAGGACCATTCTTAGGGATAAATGGGTTCAAGTTATGCATCTGACATACAGTGCAGTGACCCTCCACAAATCACTTAACCTAATGCCACCAGGTAACTATTTGAAGATCAAAGTTGCAAAAAAGTTGCTAATCTACATGGATAGGAGGAATTTCCTCCAGGAATTTCCTACTCCAATGAAATCACAATTCTTGGAACCTCTCTTTCCACTACCTCACATGCAAATCAGAGAACAAATTCAATTTAAAAATTGTACTAGACCTATATGAATTCAAATGTTAGTAATAGATATCTAAAATATGTTTTTCTTTTTTTTTTTTGGTCTTTTTGGAGGGGGAAAGGCAGGGCAATATTGGTTTGAGTGACTTGCCCACAGTCACACAGCTAGGAAGTGTCAAGTGTCTGAAGCCAGATTTGAACTTAGGTCCTCCTGACTCCAGAACCAGTTCTCTATTTACTGTGCCATATACCTGACTCTAAAATGTGTTTTACTTAAGTGCTACCCAATTATTTCTACTGTGAATTTACTAAACACAGAAGGTATTCACTGTTAAATATTTCACCATGTATGTGTACAATATTTTATTTCCAAAGGTTGATTTGTTGCATATGCATCTTTTTTTTCCCCTTGTTATTCCCACAACTGAGAATAGTGCCCTGCACATGAGAAATCCTTAACATAGGATTCAGAGTAAGAAGGGATTTTAGAGTTCATCTAGTCCAAAAAAAAAAAAGTAAATTGAACTTCAGAAATATTGTATCTTCCCCAAGGTCACACATGTAGTAAGTGACAGAGCTGAGATTTGAACACAAAACTCTGACAGCAAATTTAGTACACTTTTCACTTGTACTATGCTGTTGAATTGGATTGAATCAAACCTTTTCTTGATCTAATATATACCTGATTTCACAAACTTCTGTAAATTTGTATTTTTTTCACTGTTTTGAAGACTGAGTTATTTTTATCACAATGATAAATGAATTTTTTTTTCTAATTTTAATTGGTTAATTGAATCTTTGGGATCACAAAAAGCACTCATATGGAAATTATGGAACATAAATTGTATTTTGGTTTACCTTTGTATTCTTTTTAAATGAATAAGTATTGATTGTTATGATACAATAGCATATAGCTCTTTTACTACATACCAAAATCAAGGTTGCAAATGTATTCCATTCCTCTGTAAATTGTAGAATGATAGAAAAAGGAGCAAATTAAGAGACTGTGAATAAGACTGTGTCATTTAACCAGATATGTTATTTAATCCCTTTGAGTTCCTGTTTCTTTGTATATGATATAAGGGAATTAGATTAGATGACTTCAAATTCCATTCCAGTTCTGAAATTATGTACTTCTAATGGCTTAGGAAACCGTGAAATCTTCTTTCACAGTATGAGTAAGGATTAAAATCTCTTTGCTACTACAAACCATGCAGGTTATGACTTGAATTCCCACAGTAGCATGCCAGAATGGTAGAGGCAAACAGTAAACCATCATTCATTCTCCTTGGAATTCAGGGACGAAACCCATCTCTTGGTGACATTCCCTAAAGCATGATAAGGCAATAAGGTGACTGAATGTCTTTCAGGACTCCAAAAAGACCACACGAATCAGGTGACCACAAGAAGTTTAATATAGGGGCGGCCAGGTAACACAGTGAGTAAGAGCACCGGCTCCAGTGTCGGGATGACCTGGATCAAATCCGGGCTCAGATACTCAGCACCACACCCAGAAGTAACTGGCCATGTAAACTTGAGCAAGTAAGTTACTTAAGCCCAATTGCTTAAAAAAAAAAGAAGTTTAATATATATATATGTATATATAATATTCTTTATTTTCTGCTGAGTAATATAACACCATCTTGTTCATTTCTTAAGCATAACATAAATCAGCCTATTAGAAAAAAATATTAGAGACTCTTAGAATTATTAGAAGGCTATTAAAAAGAAAAAAATTCAGATGACCAAGAATTGAAATGAGAAAATGCAGTTTATAAACCTTTCAAAAGTTAAGAAAATAATGAGATATTACTCTAAGCAGTTATACCTAATAAATTTAAGAACTTAAAAATAAGTAGATAAATATATAAATAAGATTATAATATATTAAATATATAACCTAAACCTTTCCAAAGTGAGACATATGACCTTTAGGCAGAGTTATTGAAGGAGCCAGCCAACTTTTAAATTCAGTGTGATCATTTAAACCTCAAAAAATGGAAAATATACAAATCAAAGCTAGATTTATTATATTGTTGATTGAGAGAAATGCTATTAATGCATATTATACTTAAAAATGGTTCATACATTGCTAAACTTACCTTGCTAAACATTTTCCAGAATACCCCCGACTTTAGGAAGCAAATGAGGATGATTCTTCCTCAAGAACAGACCTTTTGATAGATTGATTACATTCCATTCTCCACAAGATTGCAAATAATGGGGAATATACAAAACAGAAACCCAGGTTTTCCTGGTCCAAAGTCCAGTAATTTATGAACTATGCCAGTTAGGCCTAATTGAACTAGGTCTATTTTTTCTTCTTTTTTTTTTTTTGGTGAGGTAGACCAAAGCACTACCTGACACATAAGGAATAAAGTACATATAAATTAAGGTAGGTCCAAATTAGTGAGACTAGTGAATGCTAAAGATGTATAATGTTTTCAAATTAGTATTGCTTGTAGTAAAAAATTACATAAAATATAGTCATTGGTTTTAGTCTAATGGAAATATGCAGGTATACAGTGTGAATTCAAATAATTCATGCATTTCACATGATTCATTGTTTATATTAATTGAGACCTAGCTATAATGATTTTATTTTCCATCTCATCTTAGACACAGTTCCTATGATGGACATATATTATATGCATAAGAAAACACAAAGTTTTGATCCAATGCTAATCTCCCTCTCCCCTCTCTTTAATGTAGTAACTTATCATAGAATATATAGTAGAACTTTGTTTTTAAGTTTAAAACCAAAGGACCAAATTAGATGTGCCTTTTGGAATCCATTTTCTAATTCTGATTAGAACAAATATGAGCTAAAGAGAAAGATATATGTAGAGTCAAGCTGGAGATAAAAGAGGAATGGCCATTTGAACAGATACAAGAAGCAAGCTATAGTTATCTATATAACTTCACTTTTGGAAATCTAAGCACACACAACTAAAGAAGTACATCTTGAGAAAATATTGAATGTTCCTTTGTTCTTTAATAGAACAGGTAAAGCGCAAGAAAATTCAAGTATATTAAAATCAAACAAATTACTATAACAGCAATAAGGATGGTAAATCTGAACATTCTTCACATTTTAGAATCAGGAATTGGATAGGCCTTCTCTGGGCCTAAGTTTCAACATTTACAAAACGAAGAAGTTATATTAAAAGATTGCTCAGGTACATCCTACACTTATTTCCTATTATCCTAGGAGTTTAATTATGAAAGATCCTGGTGTTTTGTTTTTTGGATGTCAGCTCATTAATAATCTTCTTTGGTTTCTCCATCTGAGATTGAGATACTTATATTATATGTTTAATATATTATGATTTTATTCATGTAATTGTAGATATTTATCTACTTATTTAAAGTTCTCAAATTTATTAGGTATAGCTGCTTAGAGTAGTAGTTCATTTTTTTTAAATAAATATTGAAAGGTTTCTAACCATTATTTTCTCATTTCAATTCTTGGTCATCTGAATTTTTTTCTTTCTTCTAATTCTCTAATATTCTAGTGCATGAGTAATCTCATTCTATTTTGATTAAATTTGTTAGTAATTTATCAGTTTTCTTACATTCAACAAAACAATAACTTTTTGGTCTTATCAATTCAATTAGTTTTTCTAATTCCAGCTCTGCCACTTATTAGTTATTTGAGTTTAGAAAAGTCACTGTGTTTTTCTAAGTCTCAGTTTCCTGATCATTAAAATGAGACTTGTGAACTAAATGACCTTTAAAGTTACCTCCACCCCAGTATTTTATGATTCTTTATTTCAAAGGTAAATGATAATGTTGTTCTCCTTTGGGAGGATTAGATACTTAATAAAATGAAAGATTTGCCTTTTTCACTAATCTATTAAAATGCGTTGATTTATTATATGTAGCAACCTTTAAATGTCACAAGAATAGCATCTGGCAGTTTCAGAGTAACAGAGATGAAGATAGTCTTTTCTGTACTAGTATATAAAGCATCTCATCATGGAGGATAAACTTTGCTGTGAATTAGACTTTTGTGACTGAGGAGTTTTCTAGGTTTTGGACAGTCACACCTTCTCTATTTTCCTTAGGTATCATTTTGCCTACAATGCTATGTCCTAAATTATTTTTAGAAATTAGAAACTTCAAAGGAAGAATAATACTTCCCTCATAAAAGGTTTTGTAGATATTTGTAGCAAGTAATTTTGGTGATATCAATATTACAGTAAACTTTTATATTTCAGGAAATGCCTTACTTTTCAAAATAGATATGTGTTTTTTCCTCTAAACAGAAAGACTATTCTCCATAAATAAATCAATTAATTAAAAGATGTGCTCTACCAAACATTAAAAAAGTTCCAAGTAACACATAATGGTCTTTTTCCCATATGTCCCAGAAAATGTGGAGCAGTAATCTTTACAGCTCAACACATATGTATATGTATGCACATGTAACCTGTGTATGCACACATATGTATATACATATATAGTATATCCATATCAGTCTATACATATAAATGCTACATATTAAAGCTATATCTAATATATATGAGTATACACATATCTAGATCTACGTATAAATTTGTATGTACATAAATGGCTAATATACTTATATTCTATGTTGTAATGGGAAGGGGAATTTTAAGATTTTCTCTGCCCCTTAATAGACCTAGGGGGGAGTTTGAAGACCTTCCCTGCTTTGAAAGTAAACTCTGCCCCCTGATAGGCTGAATGTAATCACATGGAGCCTGTGATGAAGGGAATTTGCTGAAGGATGCAGCAGAGCCCAAGGAAGCTTCCGTGCTGTGAAGATAAACTCTGCCTCCTGATAGGCTGAATGTAATCACATGGAGCCTGTGGTGGGAGGAGTTTGCTGAAGGGTGAAGCAGAGCCTGCAGGAAGCTGGGAGTCAGAGCTAGACTAGAAGGCTGGGGGAGAGGACACTGAGGCAAGGAGTCAGACTCCTGAGTAAATATTGATCTTGTATTGGTTTGTGGGAAGGCTAAAGGATGGCATGGCTCTTTCTGCTGTTATGGCTTGTTAACTTCTTTACTGCTATGATGGAACTGGCTTACTGGTTTGGGGGTTTGGTTTTCTGGTCTCTAAAGAAATGCTTTGTTTCTGTCCTCTGTATGGAGAATTTGTTTCATTTTGTGGTCAAGCTCCATGTGGGAATACTTATAGTCACGGTCTTTATTGTGATCATGGGTACTGCAAATATTGCATTGGCAATACATATGTCTAATATATAAACAAAATATAGCATATATGTTACATACACATTTAATGTGTTGCATATTTGCATATGTGTGGATAGATAGATAAAAGGAGAGAGAGAAAGAATGAGAATATAATATATACCCACATTTGTTCTGCATATCTTAATCTCCATGTTTGGATTCCAGTCTTCCTTAAGCCTAGACCATTAAAAATAGTTCTGAAGATTGTACAAAAACTAGAAAGATTTTTACTACAAAATATTTTTTTAATTTCACTAAAACAATTTTTAATATTTGGTTTTGTATTTTTTGTTCTTTTTAAAAATGTATTTATTTACTTTTAGTTTGCAACATTCAGTACCACAATCCCTTGAGTTCCAAATTTTCTCCCCTCCCTCTCCTCCCCCACCCCACAATGGTAGCATGCAATCCAATATAGGTTCTACAAATACCTTCACATTAAACATTAGACAAGTTCTAAAGAAAAATTATAACCAATAGAGTGAACAACAAAGAAGGAACAAAACAAAACAAAAGACAAAAGAGAGAGAGCAAGTAGTTTATTTCAATCTACATTCAGAATCTGTAGTTCTTTCTCTGGATGTGGATATCCTTTTGCATCATGAGTCTTTTGGAGTTCTGTTATAGTATTGCTTTGCTGAGAGGAGCCCAGTCTATCAAAGTTAGTCATCATACATATGTTGTTGTGTCTCTAATTGTGTACAAAGTTCTCCTGGTTTTGCTTTCCTTACTCAACATCAGGTTATATAAGCCTCTCCACGTTATTATGAAGTCCATCTGCTCCTCATTTCTTATAGCACAATATTATTCCATTACATCCTTATACCACAACCTGTTCAGCCATTCCTCAATTGATTGTCATCCCCTTGACTTCCAACTCTTTGCCACCAAAAAAAGAGCTGATCTAAGTATTTTTGTACATATGGTTCCTTCTCCCACTTGTATGATCTCTTTGGGATACAACCCTCCAAGTGGTATTGCTGGGTCAAAGGAATGTACTTTTTGTAGCCCTTTGGGCATAGTTTTGAATTGCTCTCCAGAATGGTTGGATCAGTTCACAACTCTGTCAGCAATGCATTAGTGTTCCAATTTTTCCACATCCTCTCCAGCATTTATCATTTTCCTATTTTGTCATCTTAGTCAATCTGACTGGTGAGATGTAGTACCTCAGAGTTGTTTTGATTTGCATTTCTGTAATCAATAGTGATTTAGAGCATTTTTTCATATGCTTATAGATATCTTTAATTTCTTCCTCTGAAAACTGCCTGTTCATATCCTGTGACCATTTATCAATTGGGGAATGACATGTATTCTTGTAGATTTGACTCTGTATATTTTAGAAAATGAGGTCATCAGAGACACTGGTTATAAAAATTATTTTCCAATTTTCCACTTCCCCCATAATCTTAGTTACATTGGCTTTATTTGTGCAAAAAAAATTTTCAGTTTTATGCAATCAAAGTGATCAATTTTGCATTTTGTAATGCTCTCTATCTCTTGTTTGGTCATAAATTCTTTCCTTCTCCATAAATCTGACAAGTAAACTATTCCTTGGTCTCCCAGCTTGCTTGCAGTATCTGCCTTTATATCTAGATTGTGCACCCATTGAGACTTTATTTTGGTATAGTGTATAAAATATCAGTCTATGCCTAGCTTCTGCCATACTATTTTCCAGTTTTCCCAGCAGTTTTTGTTAAATAGTGAGTTCTTACCCCAGAAGCTGGAGTCATTGGGTTTATCAAACAGTAGATTACTATAGTCATTGACTGCTGAGTCTCTTGTACCTAATCTGTTCTGCTGATCCACTACTCTGTTCCTCAGTCAGTACCAAGTAGTTTTGATGAATGCTGCATTATAAAGCAGTTTAAAATATGGTAGGGCTAGGCCACCTTCCCTAGTATTTCTTTTCATTAATTCCCTTGATGTTCTCATTCTTTTGTTCTTCTGAATGAATTTTGTTACTATTTTTTTCTAACTCTATAAAATAAGTTTTGGTAGCTTGATTGGTATGGAACTAAATAGATTAATTTAGGTGAAATTGTCATTTTAATTATATTAGCTCGACCTAGCCATGAACAGCTGATGTTTTTCCAGTTATTTAGATCTGACTTTATTTGTGTGAAAAGTGTTCTGTAATTGTGTTCATATAATTCCTGGGTTTGTTTTGGCAGGTAAATTCCCAAATATTTCATAATGTCTACAGTAGCTTTAAATGGAATTTCTCTTTATATTTCTTGCTGTTTGATTTGGTTAGAAATATATATGAATGCTGAGGATTTATATGGATTTTTTTAATATCTTGCAACTTTGCTAAATTTATTTACTATCTCAAGTAATTTTTTTCCTAAATTCTCTAGGATTCTCTAAGTATATCATCATATCACCTACAAAGAGTAATAGCTTAGTCTCTTCTTTGCCATGTTTATATTTTCTGAGTTCCAAATTCTCTCCATTACTGCCTAAACCTTCCTTGATAAGACAAGCACTTTGATATAGATTATACATGTTCAGTCATGCAAAATATATTTCTATATTATCCATGTGGCAAAAGAGAACATAGACCACAAAAAGGAAGGGAAGGAGGAAGAAAGAAGGAATGAAGGAAGGAAGGAAGGAAGGAAGGAAGGAAGGAAGGAAGGAAGGAAGGAAGGAAGGAAGGAAGGAAGGAAGGCACCCTGTTCATCACTTCTTTTAACACAATTGTATTCCATCACAATCACATAGCAAAACTTGTTCAGTCATTACAAACTGATGACCATTCCCTCAATTTCCAATTCTTTCCAACCACAAAAAGAAGTACTATAGGAGGCAGAGGCAAGATGGCAGAGTAAGAGCAGGAACTTGCTTGAGCTTTCCACCAAACACCTCTAAATGCCTGTAAAAAATGACTCCAGACAAATTCTAGAACTACAGAAGGCACAAAATGACAGATTGAAACACATCTCCAGCCCAAGACAGCCTGGAAGGCTGATATGAAGGTTCTATTGCACTGGACTGGGAGCAGAGCACAGTCTGGTGTGGACTGTGCCAGCACAGACAGGGCTGGAGCACACTACATGGGACTGAATCACTGATAACTGTGGCAGTTTCCAGTCTTCTTTTTTTTTTTGCTTTTTTTTTAAGGCAATTGGGGTTAAGTGAATTGCCCAAGATCACACAGCTAGTTTTTTTTGTGTGTGTTACATGTCTGAGGATGGATTTGAACTCAGGTCCTCCTGACTCGAGGGCCAGTGCTATATTCACTGTGCCACCTAGCTGCCCCATTTTCCAGTCTTCTTAACCCACAAATGCCAAAGACAGAATTGAAGGTCAGTGAGTAAGCTCAATGGGACCTGGGTGAAATAGGAGAGTCCTCTGACTGGGGTCCAGCCCCAGCCCTAGGGCAGTGGCAGTAGTGGTGGTGGCAGTGGCAGCAGAAGCAGTAGCTGGTTCTGTGTGGCAGCAAGCACCCCAAGCGTCCTCAGGGTTTACTGCCAACACAGGTTCTTGGATCTGCTTTGATAAAGGAAAGCAACTCAAAATGGGTTAACAAGCTTACTTTAATCAGTCAAATATGTATTGTTTACCTAGTTCAGGGGAAAGAGGTCAGCACCCCGAACTTCAAAGTATACAGGCAGAATTATCAAGACAGAAACAGATCAGGTAGACAGCTTTCCAAACTGTCCAACCATTACATCCATACCAAATCAACATCTGGGTTTCAACATCTGGGTTTTTCAAAGCCAGGGGGCTCTGGACAACAGCTTCCCAGAATCCAGATCAAATCACAGAATACTTCTCAAAGTGAGCCCCAAAACAAAGCTACACATCAGGGCTTATATAGCCTTCTCCTGGCTCAGAGAATGTAACAACCTTATTGACCCACTGGCCAATCAAAAAGTATCTACTGAAAAACAAGCCTCCCACCCCAGGCTCCAGGTGCACTTTAGCCTAGGGGCAGGGAAGATCTTTAAAATTTACATTCCCATTACACTTTTGGAGCTCTGGGCCCATAGATGGTGGGGGATCCAGTGACTGATAAAAACCTGGGACAACACCTCCATCCCCACCCTCACACCCACTGGAAATAGAGTACTATTTTGACAAAGAGTTAGAATGTCAAGTATTTGGCTGGGAAGATGAGCAAACAGCATTAAAAAAAAAACTCAGACTATAGATCTTACTTTGGTAACAAAGAAGATCAAAACATACAACCCGAAGAAGACTTCAAAGTCAAAGCTCCTGTATAAAAATCCTCCAAGAAAAATAAAAATTGGTCACAGGCTATGGAAGAGTTCAAAAAGGATTTTGAAAATCAAGTGAGAGAAGTAGAGGAAAAATTGGGAAGAGAAATGAGTGATGCAAGAAAATCATGAAAAACAAGTCAACAGCTTGCTAAAGGAGACCCAAAATACACTGAAGAAAATAACCCCTTAAAAATAGACTAACCCAAATGGCAAAAGAGGTCCAAAAAGCCAGTGAGGAGAAAAATGCCTTAAAAAGCAGAAGCGGCCAATGGAGAAGGGAGTTCAAAAGTTTTCTGAAGAAAATTATTTCTTCAAAATTAGAATGGAGCAAATTGAAGCTAATGCCTTTATTAGAAAGCAAAAAAATTGAAAACAGAACACAAAGAATGAAAAAAAAGAAGACAAAGTGAAATATCTCATCAGAAAAACCACTGACCTGGAAAATGGATGCTGGAGAGAAAATTTTAAAAATTATTGAACTACTTGAAAATCATGATAAAAAAAATAGCCTAGACATCATCTTTTAAGAAACCATCAAGCAAAACTGCCCTGTTATTCTAGAATCAGAAGGTAAAATAAAAATTGAAAGAATCCACCAATTGCCTCTTGAAAGAGATCCTGAAAGGAAAACTCCCAGGATAGTCAAATTCCCAAGTTCACAAGTCAAGGAGAAAATATTGCAAGCAGCTAGGAAGAAACAATTCAAGTATTGTGGACATACAGTCGACAACACAAGATCTAGCTGCTTTTACATTAAGGGATTGAAGGGCTTGGAATATGATATTCTGGAGGTCAGAGGAACTAGGATTAAAAGTGAAAATCACCTACCCAGGAAAACTGAGTATAATACATCAGGGGAAAAATGGACACTCAATGAAATAGGGTACTTTCAAGAATGCTTGCTGAAAAAACCAGAACTGAATAGAAAATTTGGCTTTCAAATACAAGACCCAAGAGAAATATGAATAGTTAAACAAAAAGATATCAGAAGGGACTTATTAAAGTTGAACTGTTTATATTAATATAATGGAAACAAAGATATTTGTAACTCACAAGACCTTTCTCAGATTTAGGGTAGTTGGAGGTTTGTATGTATGTATGTAGATAGACATATAGATAGATTGCACAGGGTGAGTTGAATATGAAGGGATGATATCTAAAAAATAAAATTAAGGGGTGAAAGAGGAATATATTGGGATAAGGAGAAAGGGAGAAATTGAATGGGGGTAAATTATCTCACATAAAAGAGGCAAGAAAAAGATTTCACAATGGAGGGGAACAAAGGGGAGGTGAGAGGGAATGAGTGAATCTTAATCTCATAGGATTTGGTTTAAGGAAGGAATAATATACACACTCAACTGGGTATCTTATCCTATAGGAAAATAAGGGGGAAGGGAATAAGAGAGGGGAATGCTAGAAGGGAAGGCAGATTAGGGAAAGGGGTAGTCAGAAGCAAACAGTTTTGGAAAGGGACAGTGTCAAAGAGAAAATAGAATATGGTGGGGTGGAATAGAATGGAGGGAAATATAGTTAGTTTTTAGCATCATGTCTATAATGGAAGTGTTTTACATAAATACACATGGATAACCTATATTGAATTGCTTGCCTTCTCAATAAGGGTGGGTAGGGAGGGAAGAAGGAAGATAGTTTGTAACAAAGTTTTAAAAACAAATGTTAAAAATGTTTTTATATGCAACAGGGAAATAAGATATACAGAAACTGTGGTTTAGAAATCTATCGCATCATACAAGAAAGTAAAGGGGAAGAGGATGTGGGTGGGCCATGACAGAAGGGAGGGCAGACTGAGGGAAGGGGTAATCAGAATGCATGCCAACTTGGGGTGGGGGAAGAGGAGAGAAGGAGAGAAAATCTGGAACTCAAAATCTTGTGGAAATGAATGCTATAAAAAAATAAATTAGTTAATAAAAAGGGAACATCACCTATTAGTACAAAAATATTTATAAGCAACTCTTCCTTGCGGTGGCAAACAATTGGAAATCAAAGGAAACCCACTGATTTGGGAATAACTGAAAGAAGTGTTATACAATTGTAATGAAATTTTATTGTGCTGTAAGAAATGACAAGCAGGATGATTTCAGAAAAACCTGAAAAGGCTTAAATGACCTGATGCATAGTGAAGTGAACCAGGAGAACATTTTACACAGTAACAGCAATATTATTTGATAAAGTACTATGGATGACTTAGCTATTCTCAGCAATACAGTGATCCAAGACAACCCCAAAGGACTAATGATGAAACATATTATCCACTTCCAGAGAAAGAACTAATATTGATTGAATACAAACTGAAGCATGGTTTTTTCACTTTCTTTCCTTTTATTTGATTTTTCATATGCAAAATTACTAATATGGAGATGTTTTACATATAAACTACATCTACTTGTTTACCATCTATGGGAGGGGAAAGGAGAAGGAGGGAAGGAGTGATAGGATTTGCAATTCAAAGCTTTAAATAAAAATTTGAGGGGAAAAAAGCTACTATAAATATTTTAACAGATAGTCATTTTCCTTCATTTTTAAAAATATCTTCAGAGAAACAGACCTAGGAGTTGTATTCCTGGGTCAAACAGCATGCATAGTTATTTATAATCCTTTGTATAGATCCAAATTTCTTTGAAAAATGATTGGATCAGTTCATAATCCTACCAGTGGAGGTGTCCAATTTTCCCACATTCTCTCCAACATTCATCATTTTCCTTTTCTAACATATTAGCCTATCTGATTGGGGGTAAGGTGGTACCTCAGGAGTATTTTAATTTACATTTCTCTAATCAATAGTGATTTAGAGCATTTGAAGTATGACTATATAGCTTTGATATCTTCTGAAAACTACCTGTTCTTATCCTTTCACCAATTATCAATGTGAAATACCTTATATTTTTATAAATTTACTCAGTTCTTTATATATTTGACAAATGAGGCTTTTATCAAAGAAAATATTGTAAAAATTTTCCCACCCTTCTAATCTTGGTTGCATTAGTTTTGTTTGTGCAAACGCTTTTTAAATGAATGTAATCAAAATTATCAATTTATATCATCCAATGAGCTCTCTCATTTGATTAATCATAAATTCTTCTCTTATCTGTAGATCTGACAGATAAAATATTCTGTACTCCCCTAATGGGTTTATAATATCAACCTTTATTTCAAAATAAATAATGTACCCCTTCTGAGCTTATCTTGGTATATGGTGTGAAGTATTGTTCCATACCCAATTTCTACCAAACTGTTTTTAAGTTTTCCCAGCACTTTTTGCCAATAGTGAATTCCTTTCCCAAAAGATTGAATCTTTGGATTTGTCAAACATGAGACTATTATCATTTACTAATGTGTACTGTGTACCTAATCTATTTCACTGATCCACCACTCTATATATGTTTTCAGCTGATACAGATTGTCTTGATGATTACCACTTTGTAATGTAGTTTGAGATCTAGGTCAACTTCCTTCAGATTGTTTTTTCACTGCATCCATTAATATTCTTGACCTTTTTTTCTTCTAGATTAATTGTGTTATTATTTTTTTTATCTCCACAAAACACTTTTGGTAGCTTGATAAGTATGGCAATAAATAAGTAAATTAATTTAGGTAGAATTGTCATTTTTATTAAATTAGCTCAGCCTAACCATGAGCAATTCTTATTCCTCCAATTGTTTAGATCTGACTTTATTTGTGGGGAAAGTGTTTTGTGTTAATATAGTTCCTAGGTTTGTCTGAGCAGATAGACTCCCAAGTATTTTATATTATCTGAAGTTCTTTTAAATGGAATTATTCTTTCTATCTCTTTTTGCTGGACTTTGCTGGTAATATATAGAAATGTTGATGATTTGTGTGGATTTATTTTCTACTTCCTAACATTGACAAAATTGTTAATTGTTTCAATTAATTTTTTTAGTTGATTATCTAGGATTCTCTAAGATTCTCATAAAATATGTAGAGAGTGATTGTTTTGTTTCATTAGTCCCTGTCCTAATGGCTTACATTTCATTTTCTTTCTCATATTGATATTGTGAGCATTTCAAGTAAAATTTTGAATAATAATGGTGATAAGTGGAAAAGTTTCTCACTTATTATTTATATTTATTTTAAGGAAAGCTTCTTTTGTTCCTTTGCTCTCTCATGTTTTGTTTTGTTTTTATAGGAATGGCTGTTATTTTTTTAACTCTTTCTGAATCTGTTGAAATGATCATATGATTTTTGTTGGTTCTGTTATTGATGTGGTCAAATATATTGATAATTTTCCTAATATTGAACCACCTATGCATTCCTGGTATAAATCCCATCTCATCATAGTGTATCATTTTTGTGAGATATTACTTTAATAACATTGCTAGCATTATATTTAAAATTTTTTCATCAATTTCATTAGGAAAATTGGTCTGTATTTTTCTTTCTTTTTACTGTTCCTGGTATAGGTCTCAGCACCATATTTGTTGATTACTATTTAAATGTTTGTTAGAATTCACTTGTGAATCTGTCTGGTCCTGGGATTTTTTTTTCCTTAGATTTCCATTATGGCTTCTTTAGGTGTTTTTTTTCTTTTCTTTTTTTTTTTTTTGGTCTAAGATAAGGTTATTACATTTCCTCTTCCGTTAATCAGGGTGATTTTGTTTTGTAAATATTTATCCATTTTACTTTGTTCATTAGATTTATTGGAATATAATTAAGTAAAATAACTCATAATTATTGCTTTATTTTCATCTTAATTGGTGTTGAATTATCTTTTTTTCATTTTTGATACTTGGCAATTTGGTTTTCTTCTTTTTCTGTTTTTTAAAATCAAATTAACCAACAGTTTATCTGCTTTACTGGTTTATTCATAAAACCAGATCCCATTTTTATTTATTAGTTCATTGGTTTTCTTTCTCTCAAATTTATTAATCTCTTCTTTGATTATTAGGATTTCCACTTTGGAATTTAATTAGTATTTTTTAATTTGTTCTTTTTCCAGATATTTTTAGTTACACACACAATTCATTGGCCCACTAGTCTCTGCTTTAATGATCTATGTATTTTGATGTAAGAAATTTCCCCTTAGCACTGCTTTTACTGAACTCCATACATTTTGGTATATTCTGTCATTGCAGTCATTGTCTTATTTTATTTATTTATTTATTTTTTGTTCTCAAGATACATTCCACAAGATTTTGAGTTACAATTGTTTCTCCCCATCCCAAAAGAGCAAACCTACTGAATACCTCATGTCCTCCCTCATCACTCCCCTAAATTTCTAGCAGGGCAAGAAGGACCTCTATACCCCAGTGCCTGTACATTTTATTTCCCAGTTGCATGTAAAAAACATTTTTTTAAAATATCTGTTTTTAAAACTTTGAGTTCCAGATTTTTTCCTTTCCTCCCTCCTCACTCACCCCCACTGGGAAGACAAGCAATTCAATATAAGTTGTACATGTGCAGTTACCCAAATCATTTCCATAGTTGTCATAGTGAAAGACCAACTACATTTCCCTCCATCTTATCCCACCCTCCATTCATTCCATTTTCTTCTTTTACCATATCCATTTTCAATAATGCTTGCTTCTAACTACCCTCTCCCCCAATCTGCCCTCTCTTCTATCATCCCCTCTCCTATCCCCTACCCCCCTATTTTCCTGTAAGGTAAGATACCTAATTGAGTGTGTATGTTATTTCCTCCTTAAGCCAAATTCAATGAGAATAAGGTTTCTCACCTTCCTGTTCTTCCCCTCTATTGTAACAGTTTTCTCTTGCCTCTTTTATATGAGATAATTTACCCTAATCTATCTCCTCCTTTCTCCTTCTCCCAATAGATTCCTCTCACCTCTTTATTTTATTTTTTAGATATCATCCCTTCCTATTAAACTCATCCTGTGCCCTCTGTCTATGTATACATGAACATATGTATGCCCACACTCACATATATATTTATATACACACATCCCCCTATACATACATACATACATATATATATGTGTGTGTGTGTGTGTGTGTGTATGTATATGAGTTACAATGATCATTTTTCCATGTAGGAATGTTACCAGTTCAAGTTTAATAAGTTACTTATGTTTTTTTTTTCTTGTTTACCTTCCCATTCTTCTCTTGCTTCTTGTATTTGAAAGTCAAATTTTCTGTTCACCTCTGGTTTTTTCATCAAGAATGCTTGAAAACCCTCTATTTCATCAAATGATTATATTTTCCCCTGTAGCATTATACTAAGTTTTGTTGGATAGGTGATTCTTTGTTTTAATCTTAGCTCCTTTTATCTCTGGAATATCATATTTCAAACCCTTTGATCCCTTAATGTAGAAACTGCTAGGTCTTGTGTTATCCTGATTGTGTTTCCACAATACTCAAATTATTCTTCCTGACTGCTTACAATATTTTCTCCTTGACCTGGGAAATCCGGAATTTGGCTATAATATTCCCAAGAGTTTTCTTTTAGGGATCTTTTTGAAGAGGCAATCAGTGAATTCTCTTTTCTATTTTTCCCTCTGGTTCTAGAATATCAGAGCAATTTTGCTTGATAATTTCTTGCAAGATTGTGTCTAGGCTCTTTTTTTGATCATGGCTTTCAGGTAGTCCAATAATTTTTAAATGATCTCTCCTGGATCTGTTTTCCAGGTTAGTGGCTTTTCCAATAAGATATTTTACATTGCTTTCTATTTTTTATTTGTTTGGATCTGTTCTATAGTATCTTGATTTATCATAAAGGCATTATCTTCCAATTGCTCCAGTCTTATTTTGAAGCTGTTATTCTCTTCAGTGAGTTCTTGAAATTCCTTTTCTATCTGACAGATTTGGCTTTTTAAGGCATTTTTCTCCTCACTGGCTTTTTGAGCCTCTTTTGCCATTTGAATTAGTCTTTTTTTAAGGTGTTATTTTCTTCAGTGTATTTTGGGTCTCCTTTAGAAAGCCATTGACTCGCTTTTCTTTATTTTCTTGCATCATTCTCATTTCTCCTCCCAATTTTTCCTTCTTACTTGATTTTCAAAATCCTTCTTGAGCTCCTCCATGGCTTATAATCAAGCCGTATATTTCTTGGATGCTTTTGATGCAGGAGTTTGACTTTGCTGTCTTCCTCCCACTTCATGCCTTGATAATTTCTGTCCCCCCAAAAGGAATCTATGGTTTTGTTATGTTTCCTGGGCTTGCTCATCTCCCAGTTAATTATTTGACTTTTAAGTGCTTTGCCACAGTAGAACTCTGCTTCCAGAATGGAGAGAACTTCATCCCAAATAGCTGGGGTTTTTGCAGCTGCTGGAGCTATTAGTTGTGTCCCCTCTCTAGAGATACCACAAGCTCTGGCTCACTGGTTACACACCCCATGACCACCACCCAAGACTGTGATCCAGATCCAAGCAGGTTAAAGCAAGACTGGTTATATTCTGAATGGTCACTTGGTCCCACTGCAATCTGCAAGCCAGGAGCTCCTGAAACTAGCAGGCAATGGTGCCTGCACAGCCCTGGGAGCAGGGGCTGGAAAGTGCTCCCCTGTTCCCATAAAGTGCCACACTGACCTTTTACTTTCTTTCTGGCATTTATGGGTTGATAATTCTGGAAATTGCCACAGCTGCTGGTGATTCTCTCTCCTGAAGTCTGCTCTGGCCCACCACTGGTCAGGGGCCACCATGGGGCCAGGAACCATGCAGCTTACATGGGGCTGCACTCAGTTCCCAGACTGGTGTGATAGACCCTTCCTATTGGCCTGCCAGGCTTCTTTCAGTGGGAGCTTTGTTTTTCTTTATCTCTTTGTGGGTTCTGCATCTCTAAAGTTTGTTTAGAGTCATTTTTTATATGTATTGGAAGTGATTGAAGGAGAGCCCACACCATGTTTGTTCTTCTATTCTACCATCTTGGCTCCACTCCCTGTCATTCTCTTTAATGAAATTCCTTATTATTTCTATGATCTGTTCTTTAACCCATTCATTTTTTAGGATTAGATTATTTAGTTGCCATTTAATTGTTAATCTATGTCTCCATAGGTCCTTATTGAATGCAATTTTTAATGCATTATGGTCTGAAAAGCATGTGTTTAATAAATCTGCTTTTCTACATTTTTGTGAGATATTTATGCTCTCATATATTGTCAATGTTTTGTGAAAGTGCCATATGCATCTAAGATAAAGGAAAGGTATACTCCTTCTATTCCCATTCAGTTTCTCCAGAGGTCTTAACTTCTTTCCTGATTATTTTTTTTTTCAGATTTATCTAGTTCTGAGAAGGGAAAGTTGAAATTCAGCACTAGTACAGTTTTACTATTTTATCTTCTCTTAACTTTAAAAGTTAAGTAATCCCTTTAAGAATGTAGATGCTATACCCTTTGGTGCATATATATTTGATATTTATATGGCTTCTTTTTCCATGATAACTTAGCAAACTGTAGTTTCCCTGCTTATCTCTTTTAATTAAGATCTATTTTTGCTTCTTTCTGAGATCATGATTAGTGCCCTATTTTTGGTTTTGGTTTTTTGTTAAACTGAAGCACAATGGATTCTTATCAAACTCAATATTTATGTTCTCTTCCTCTATTTCATGCTAGTTTCTTATAAACAAAATATCAGGCTCTATTTTTAGTACATTCTAATATCCACTTCCTTATAATGGGTGAGTATATCCTATTCACATTTCCAGTGATGGTTTCTAATTTTATATTTCTCATCTTAGTTCTCTCTCTTTCTATTTCTTTCTCTCTCTCTCTTTCTATTTCTTTCTCTCTCTCTCTTTCTATTTCTTTCTCTCTCTCTCTGTCTCTCTCTGTCTCTCTCTCTCTCTCTCTGTTTCTCTCTGTATCCCTCCCTCCTTCCTTCTCTTCCTCCATCCCTCTCCTCTGCCCACACCATTCACAGTGCTTCTGAGCACTGCCTCACTTAATTTTCCTTCTCTTCTATCACTGCCCTGTTTCTCTTATCTTCTTCCCTGTTCTTTCCCTATAGGGCAAGATTGATTAATAAATCCAACTCAATGTATACATTATTCTTTCTCTGAGTTAATTCCAATGAGAATAAGGTTCAAGTGATGCATGTCACCTCTGATCTTCCCCTATACTCTCAAAGGTCTTCCTTTCATGCCTCTTTTTATGTGAGGTCATTTTCTTCATCTTTTTTCACTTCCTTCCCCTTCACCCAATACATTCCTCTTCCTCATCCTTAAATTTTATTTTTTTGGAAGTTATCCTATCACAGTAAAGCCACTTCTGTGCCTTCTCTTTATGTATACTCATTTTAACTGCTCTAATAATGATAAGGTTCTTACGTGTTACAAGTATCATTTTCCTATATAAGAATGGATACACTTTGACTTTATGGAATCCTTTCTGGTTTTTCTTTCACGTTTACCTTTTTATGCTTGTCTTGAGTCTTATATATACTAGGTATCATAAAAGACAGCATGGATAAAACACCAGGCCTAGAGTAAAGTAGATTCTTCTTCCTGAGGCTAAATCGTGTCTCTGACATATATTAGCTATGTGACTGGGCAAATCAATTAACCCTATTTCTCTTAGTTTATTCATCTGTAAAAATAGCTGTAGAATGAAACGGAAAACCACTACAGTGTCTTTGCCAAAAAAAAAAAAAAACCCAAATGCAGTCACAAAAAGTCCAACAGGACTCAAAAACAACTGAGTCTTGTATTTGAGTATCAAATTTTCTATTCAGCTCTGGTCATTTAATTAGGAATGCTAACTAGTGATCTTTAAATGTTCATTTTTCTCCATAGAATCTTACTTAGTTTTTTTGTTTGTTTTTCTGGAGAGATTATTCTTAGGTGTTATCAAAGCTCCTTTGCCTTCCAGAATAGCATATTCTAAACCCTCCAGTCTTTTAAAGTAGAAGCAACTAGTTCTTGTGTTATATTGTGACTTCATGATATTTGAATTGTTTCTTTCTGGCTAATTGCAGTCATTTCTTCTTGACCTGGAAACTCTGGAATTGATTACAATATTACAGTTATTTTAAAATTTATTTCCCAAGTCAGTTGTTTTTTTCCAATGAGTTCTTTCCTATTTTCTTCTTTTCTTTTTCCATTCTTTTGATTTTGTTATATTGTTTCTGCATGATTCATGGAGTCATTACCTTCCACATATTGAATTCTTTTTTCTCCTTTTCTTGATTTTTTATTTTTGAATTATATTTTATTTTGTCTCAATTACATGTAAAAACAATTTTTAACAATTTTTTTGAGTTTTAAATTCTCTCCCTTACTACCTCCTCTAACTCCTTACACAGATGGTAAGCAATCTGATGTAGGTAATACATATGCAATCATGGAAAACATATTTTAACATTAGTAGTGTTGTGAAAGAAAACAAAGAATAAATAATCCCCACAAAAAATAATGGAAATGAAAAATAGTATGGTTTAATCTACATTCAGATTCCATCACTTCTTTCTCTGGAGGTGGATTGCATGTTTCATCATGAGTCCTTTGAAATTTTCTTTGATTATTTTATTACTAAAAATAGCTAAGTTATTCACATTTGATCATTGCATAATATTGCTGTAATTGTATTCTCCTGATTCTGCTCTCTTCACTTTGCATCAGTTCATATAAATCTTTCCAGGTTTTTCTGTAGTCATCCTGCTCATTATTTCTTATAGCACAATAGTATTCCATTAAAATAATATACCATAACTTCTTCAGCTATTCCCTAACTGATGGGCATCCCCTCCATTTCCAATTCTTTGCCACCACAAAAAGAGCTGCTATAAATATTTTTTGCAATACACCTCATTTCCCTTTCTAAAAAAATCTCTTTGTAATACAGACCAAATAGTGGTATTGTGGAATCAAAGGGTATACACAGTTTTGTCACCCTTTCTGCAACATTTCAAATTGCTTTCCAGAATGGTTGGATCAATTAACAACCCCACCAACAGTTCAGTAGTCTGCCAGTTTCCCATATCTCCACTATCATGTGTCATTTTCTTTTTCTGTCATCTTAGCACTCTGATTAGTGTGAGGTTGTAGCTCAAAGTTATTTTAATTTGTATTTCTCTAGTCCATAATGGTTTACAATACTTTTTTTTCATATGACAATAGGTAGCTTTGATTTCTGTATCTGAAAACTACCTGTGCATACCCTTTGACCATTTATCAATTGCAGAATGACTTGTATTCTTATAAGTGTGAGTCCAGTTCTCCAAATTTGTAAAAGCCATTCTGCAATTAGTAATAAAAAATATGAAGAGTGTTCTGATAAAGTAATAAAAGGCATCTATCATCTTATGAAAAATTATCTAAATTGCTGTTGAATGGGGAAAAGCAAATTAAAGCAATACTGAGGTACCACCTCCTACTTATTAGATGGGCTAACAGGACAGAAAAAGGAAATGACAAATGTTGGAGGTGATGCATGATTGGTAGAACTGTGAACTGATAAAATTATTCTGTAGAGGAATTTAGAACTATGCCTAAATGACTATAAAACCTTTCATACCCTTTGGCCAAGCAATACCTCTGCTTAGGTCTGTGTCACAAAAGAGATTAAAAAACCAAAAACAAAATGAAAAAGGAACTCTACGTACAAAAATATTTATAGCATGTTTTTTTTCTCGTGGCAAAGAATTGGACAAAAAAGGGATAACCATCAGTTGAGGAATTACTGAAAAAATTGTGGTATGTTATCATGATGGAACACTACACTATAAGAAATGATGAACAGTATGCTCTCAGAAAAACCTGGAAAAACTTACATGAACTAACACAAAGTGAAGTGTACTGTGTACAAAATGACAGCAATATTGTAGGGTGATCAGCTGTGAATGACTTAGCTGTTCTAAGCAATGCAATGATCCAAGACAACTCTGAAGGACTTATGATGAAAGATGCTCTCCATCCCCAAAGAGAGAATTGATGATGTCTGAGTACAAATTAAAGCATACTTTTTCTTAACATTCTTTTATTTGTATTTTTTTGTTGTTGTTGTTGTTTTTGGTCTATGTTTTCTTTTACAGCATGACTAATATTAAATATTTTGCATAACCCATATGTATAAGCTATATTGAAATATTTGCCTTCTCAATAAGGGGAGTCAGGATGGAGGAAGTGCGAGAATTTGTCCTAAAGTCTTAAAAATAAATATTAAACATTATTTTTACGTGTGACAGGTAAATAAAATACTAAATATATTTTTTGAATATACCAAGAGCATGTAATTTTTAAGATGTCTCAATTCTCTGTATTTGAGAGATGAGGACTTTTATTAGAGGCACTTGCTGTCAAAATTTTTGCAGATTTCTGCTTTCCTTCTAATTTTTTTTGGTTTTGTTTGTGCAGAAACATTTTTTAATTGATATAGTCAAAATTATCAATTTTTTCATCCTTTAATGCCCTTTATCTCATTTTGTCACAAATTCTTACTTAGTCCATAGGTCTGACTGATAATCTATTCCATGATCCCCTAATTTTCTTATGTTATCAACCTTTATGCCTAAATCATGTACCTGTTTTGAACTTATGTTGGCATATGGTGTAAGGTGTTGATTTATCCTGGTTTCTACCATACTGATTTTCAGTTTTAACAACAGATTTTGTCAAATATTGAGTTCTTTTCCCAAAATTTTGAATGTTTGGGTTTATCGACACAAGAGGACTATGGTCATTTAATAATGTTTTTATATACCTAATATGTTCCACTGATCCAACTCCCTATATTTCAGTCAGTACTAGTTTATTTTGATGATTACAACTTTATAATACAGTTTGAGATTTCATATGGTTAATCCACCTTCCTTAGCATTTATTTTATTTTTTTATATTCTTGACCTTCTGTTTTTTTCCAGATTTAGTTTATTTTTATCCTACATAAAATAATTTTAGTAGTTTTCTCAGTATAGCACTAAATAATTAAATTAATTTAGGTAGAATTGTCATTTTTATTATATTGACTTTGCCTACTCATGTGCAATTTATATTTTTTATTTCTATGGAAACGGAATTTTTATAAATTGTAATAAAATTCTTAATTATTTATTTTAATTTAATAGTTAATTTAATTGCTAGTTAAATTAATTAGTTATTTAATTAATTTTAATAAAAAACAATTTATATTGTTGAGCTATATTTGTGTGAAAAGTGTTTTATAGTCATGTTCATATAGTTCTTGGGATTGTCTTGGCAGGTAGACTACCAAATATTTTATAATGTCTAAAATTATTTCAAATGAATTCCTCTTTCTATCTCTTGCCTCTGGACTTTTTTGGTGATAAAAAGAAATGCTGATGATTTGTGTGGTTTTATTTTCTATCATACAACTTTGGTTAAGTTTTTAATTATTTAAATAGTTGTTAGTTGATTCTCTAGACTTTTCAAAATATACAATCATATCATCTGCAGAGTGATAGTTTTTTTTTTCCCTCATTGCCTATTCTAATCTCTTCAAAGTCCTTTTTATTTTTCTATTGTAAGGTAATATTTCTAGGACCATTGAAATTATGGTGATAATGAGCATCCTTGCTTCACCACTGATCTTTTGGGAACCACTCAAATTAAAATTTAAAATTTTTAATTAAATTAAATTTATTTTAATTAAAAATTTTTTAAGAATTTTTTTTCTTCATTTCTTTGGGCAAATTTTAAAGGATATTTTTTTTCCTTTTTGGATGAAGGAGAGTAGGGAAATTGGGGTTAAGTGACTTGCCCAAGGTCACATGGCTAGTAAGTGTCAAGTGACTGAGGCCACATTTGAACTCATGTTCTCCTGACTCCAGGGCCAGTGCTCTATTCCCTGTGCCACCTAGCCTCCCCCAAGGATTTTCTTTTTTACTTCAGTGAATTTTTGTACCTCTTTTTCTATTTGATCATTTCTTCCTTTTAAAGAATTCTTCTTTTCAGTGGATGTTTGTGCCTTTATAAAAAATTGGCTTATTCTGTTTTTGAAGATAATAATTTTCTTCACTAATTTTTGTGCCACTTTTACCAAGCTATTAACTCTCTTTTCATAACTTTTTGCATCCCTTTCATTTCTTTTCTAAATTTTTCCTCTACCTCTTTAATTTGTTTTAAAAATCCTTTTGGGTCCTCCATGAGTTCTCTTTTAACTTGTGTACTAGGTTTTTTTTTAAACTTTTGCACGTAGTACTTTGATTTTGTTGTTTTCTTCTGTATTTGTGTCTTGATCTTCCCTGTTTCCATAGTAACTTTCTATGGACACATTCTTTTTTGTTGTTTTCTCTTTTATTTCCCTCATTTTTTTCTTGAGTTTTAACTTTAAGTCAAAATTGGGCTTTGTTCTTAGGTTAGATGGGGCACTGTCCCAAGCTTCATGGGTTTTTTGTTTTATTTTGTTCATTTCATTGAGCTTCTGTTTTAAGGGCTTATTCTTGGGGGTCTGAAAGATTCCAATACTTTCAAGGTAGTATGATCTAAGGACATTATGTGGTCACTACATTCCTGGCCTGTGATCTGGCTTGTGAGCCTCCACAAACCCTTCTCTATACCCTTGAATCACAACTGGGGTCTCTCTTTTCCTGTAACTATGAATGCTTTTGCTCTCTCTGTCCCTGCAAATTCAATTTAGACCCTGCTGTTCTACTGTAATAAGTGATAAAATTACTTTCTGTCCTTGGCCTGAGCCAAGTTTTTCCACTCATGTGACCACAAGCAATCCTCTTGTCCCTGTAATTCACCCTTGGTTTCAAGCACCATTGAGTTAGTGTTCCTTTTTGCCCAGGGACTGTGACCTGGGACTGTTATGGGCGATGTAACAGAGTCCTGCACTTGGTGCCAACAATGGGTCCCCTGTAGTTTCATTCTGACCACTTGTCCAACCCTCCTGCCACTTGTGGTTTGAGAGCTCTTGAATCTATTGCCCTTGAGGTATGGCCTGTGCTGCCTGCATTGTATTCCATGGCTGTACCATCTCCATATAATTGACCTTTCCTGACAACCTCCTAGGTTTACTTGGACTGTATGATTGTTTTACCCTGACAATTTGTTTTTTTCTGCCACTTCAGAATTGAATTTGAGGCTTTATTTTAAAATTGTTTGGAGGAAAATTTGAGAGTTCAAGGAACTTCCTATTACTTTGCCATCTTAACTCCACCTCTCCCATGAATCATACATATATCTTAAAAACAAAGAAAATATTTGTGAATATGTATCATAATAATTACTTTCCTAAATTTTTTCTAGTATTTTCATTATCTCACGCGCTACTTTTTTCCTGTTTCTTTTCTTTAGAGTTTTATTATCAAATATAGCATAGTCATACCCATCCCCTAACCTGAAGAAAGGAAATAATTTCCCATATGCAAATAATTCTCATTAAATTGGGTACAATCAATCAATAAAAATTCCACTTAACAGTGACTACTAAAACATTACTCCAGTCTTGAAGGTGAAATTGCCATTTTTGCCTTTTGTATAGTTTTGAGGCACCCAACAGTCTCAGACCAAATATGCATGGGTGCCACTGAGAGATATCAAGTATTGATAGCACACTCAATGGGACATCTTGACACATTGGCAACTAGAGATTTTATTTTCCTTTTTTATTGTTAGTATAATATAACTGTGAACAGGATAGAGTTTTTGGATCAAGATGGTAGATAGAAAAATAGCTACAGTGAAACACTATATGTGGTCTGCAAACCTTTATTTCTTTCCTATATCTCCACTTTAAGTTGGAACATAGGAAGAAGTCTCTCTAACCTTGTATTGTTCTGCTCATTTAAAGAAGTAATCTAGGCTTGACTTGAAAATTGCCCGGATCAGTATAGTGAAAATAAAATTGAAAGCAAGGGATAGTTTGATGAGAAATGTTGTAAGAAAAATTAGGGATTCGCCTTGATGCGAGAGATGAAATGAAAATAACTTGAAAGTTTCAATTCTTAGTAATTGGTATCTAAATTATATGTGAGCCTCGTTCTTTCACTGTGAAATTTATTTCATGGAAGTTATTACTCAATTTGAAAATTTTGCTCATTTATGTCACTAAAATAAAATTAAAATCAAATTCAGATTCAAAGGAATGCTAGAGCCCCTTAAAGAGGTATGGAGAAATTCCATGAGACCCATTTGAACCTTTATTTGGTGATTCAGACACATACTGCTTATGACTTTTTTTTTCATTGTGATGTTTAACTGTTATTTTTTTTTTTTACAAAGGACAGGGGAAAACTCTATGAACAGTATAACCTCACAAACATAGAGACGAAAATGGTCCTGGCAGAAATTTTAGAATGAGATCCAGGCAAGCCAGATCCTTCTGAGAGTATTTGTGTATGATACAGGAAGGACACTAGAATAGACACAAAGGGTAACAGAATCTGAGAGTGATGGCATTTCCTCAGTTGTGCCAATGGATGAATCATATTTGAACTGGGAGGAATGACAGTGGCACATAAGAAGATGAAGTTAGGAGAGCATCTAGTACTTACCAAATTCACATAGAATAAATGTGTAGGAAATAGAATTTTAGAGGGACTAAGGTATCATTTTTAAAGTTCTCTTGAAAGAGGGAAAGATTCCAAATGAATAAAAATATTACAAGAGGGGGAAAAAAGAATCAGATATCATCTAACGTTGACACAGTTGGGGGAACTGGGAGTAGATAATGGGAATCAGCTTCCAGTTCTACTTCCCCTTTACTTTTCTTTTGGGGATCATCAAAGGGGAAATAGCAAAAAGTAGCTTGTGTAAGCTAATCCTACTGCCCTAGGAAATAGGTGAGCAAAAGAGAGAGTATTTGACTTTCTAAACCTCAAAAGCAATATTGGGAAGATTATATGAGTGGAAGGTACATTATACCAGAACATGAGGAGAAGATATAATACTCTGAATACACCATGAGCTGATTTTAAATAGAAACAGGGACCTCTACTATACAGACCAATACAAAAGTGTTTCCCATAGACACATGCAGAAACCTTTTCTTTAGAGGAGAGGTGAACAAACTATAACCCATGGGATAAATCTGGGCCACTGCCCAGTTTTAATAGGCCCCAGGAGGTTGACTATTGTTATCTCTTTTTTTTTTAACCATAATGTTATATTTTGAAGACCTCTGATGTAGAAGGTGGGAGAATGAAACCTGGGTGTAGAAGAGTAAGTTTTAAATAGTTTAGAGTATAAGGAACCTGCGGCCTTGTGGCCATGTGTGGTCTTCTAGATCCTTAAATGTGGCCTTTTGACTGAATCCAAATTTTACAGAAAAAATCCCCAAGGATTCTATAAAATTTGGATTCAGTCAAAAAGCTTCACTTAAGGATCTAGAAGGCCACATGTGACCGCAAGGCCACAGGTTCCCCATCCCTGGTCTAGAGTATCTATCTAGGTTCCCTAGATACAGGAAAGAGTTATAATATCATCAACTAAAACTTCAGTAAAATCTCTCAAAGACCAACAAATTTAAAATCTGGTGTCCGAAGAATAGCCAAAAAGATCCATTACAACAGGAAATCAAAAAGAAAATAAGAAAGGTAGAGGGAACAAGAAGCAACCACAGTTTGTGCTAGTAGTAGGGGCCCTTCATGTTAGCAGGATACTTCTGAAGAAGATTATGGTCATAAGATTTAATTTAGCTACTATGAATCCAGATCCTAGTACTTTATTTTGGAATATAATTTCAATTCTTCTCTCCTTTGGATTTGTAAAATTAGTTTTGTTATTTAAATCATGTTGAAATGTTCATTATCCCATAAGCATAGTGTTATATATTGTCAAAAATACTTTAGGCTTCATCATTACAAAAATAACTCTGCATGCATTACCATTTTAAAAATTTATATAACTACGCAATGAGACAGAGTACATAGAAAAGGAAATTGAGGGAGATTTGTCCCAGTTGAAAATAACTAGTAAAAAGAGGAACAGGAGCTTGAACCCAGAACATTTGTCTCCAAGTCTAGTGATCTTTCAAATAACTTTGCACTAACATATTAACTATGTATCATACAGTAACCATGTGACAGGAACAGTCATAATAACAAAAAGCAATGTTAAGTAAAAGGCAGCATGGGAGGAAAAAAGGCTAACAAAGAAGTGAGTTGCTGTTTGAGCTTAGAGTAACAGAGATAAAATTCGAAACTGTAATAGCACTAGGAGTGGAATATTACGAATTTGAAGCCTTTCAAGTTTTTGCTCCTTAATTAAAATGTCACAGTTTCTAGTGTCAAAAAAATAAAAACATGGAAAACTATATAGTGTGCTTTAGTTAATAGTTTCCCAATTGAAGAAATAGTTGATACAATGACAGGAATAAGCATATTTAGATTTTAATCTACCTCTCCCAAATTAAAAACATCCATGAAAATATTTAGATACTAGAAAGACAAGTAGCAAGCTTTAATAGAGAAGGAGAGTCAAGCTGAAGCTGTGTTCACTCTGAAAAGTGACCAGAAGCAGGTCAAGAGGAAAACAAATAAGCCTTCAAGAGATTATCTTGTTGGAAGTCTCAGAGTTCTAAACAGAAAGACATATCAGAGATGGCCAGTGGCCTATGGAAAAATCAGGCAACAGATGAAAGATGGGGTGGTTTGACAGAAAAAGAAGGGGACATAAGATCATAAAGAGCTTCAACAGGTCTTAAAAGTCATCTGGCCTATACTGTCTCATTATACAAATAAGCTACCTGAAGACCTGGCTTCTGTGAATGAAAATCTTGTACATTTTCCATTACATCATCCCCCTTAGGATTCAGTACCAGTTTTGCCAAAAAAAAATGATAGGTGACTGTGAACAAGTGACTTTACTTCTCAGTTTCTTCTTCTGAAAAATGAAGGCATTGTCTTATGTGGCATATATGGTCTCTGTCCAACATTCTCTGAAGTTCTGTTCAAATGGGTGTGCTCAAATGGAGCAGGTGATGCCTTAGGAAATGTAGTTTTAGAGTTTAAAGTGTTTTGATGCCCCATCCCAAAAGCTGGAAAAGCAAAAACTGGAACTAGTTGAATAGTCAGCTGTTTTTGCTTAAAGTTTATCTCTTTTGGCCTCATCTAGGTGACTCAGTGGATAGAACACTGGGATTCTTGTCAGGAAGACCTGAATTTGAATTCTGCTTCAGATGCTTACTACTTGTGTGTCTCTGGGCAAGTCACTTAAACTCTGCTTGCCTCAATTTCCTCATCTGCAAAATAGTGGTAATAATAGCACCTATTTTCCAGGGTTTTGTTAGTATAAAATGAGACAATAATTGTAAAGCACTTAGCATAGTTCCTGACACCATAAGTACTATATAAATATTATCTATTATTAGTCATTATTATTAATTTTTTCATCAGTAAAGTGAGGAACTCTTCCCTGCCTTAGTGTATGAAAGTAAAGTACTCTATTGAAGTCAATAGCTGCTGTAGAATATATATGTATATATATATATGTTCACACATACATATATAGGGATGTGCTGTAGAATATATATGTATGTGTATGTATACATATATACACATTTATAAATATGCATATAGATATATACTCTTATCAAAATTGAATGAAATATTTTCTCTACTACATATGTATATATTACCTATTGGTTTTATTTTCCTTTTCTTTTGTTGTGTTGTAATAGGTGATGTATGAGATTTATTCTCACATAATTTGTGAAAACATTATTTTGCCAAGATTTTATTTCTTTAATGACTTTCAATTTTCCTCAAAATCTCTTTATTTGATTTAGTTTTTGTTATGGTCTCATTCAACTTACTATCACTGTACTTCAGAATTTTCTGAATTTAGATTTTCTTCTACCATTTTACAAATGCTTGTTAATTTCTATAATTTCAAAATATATGCATCATTAGTGGTTTGTTTTATATTTCAACCTTAAAATTGAAATTTAAATGGAAAATTAAGCAAAAATAGTTTCCATACACATATACTTTCATGTCATTTAAAAGCTAGAATTCAGTATGTAAATCCATTACAGTTTTCCCTTAGCATTTTGCTCATCTGTTTTCTGCTGTTTACTTCAAGTGAAGGAATTAGAACTTAACATGGCACCTTAAAAAGTTTTTCAACCCCTCATTTGTTTCTTTCATTTATATTCCATCACTCATAACCCAGGATTTTGAGTCAGGAAGCTCTGAGTCCAAATCCTGCTTCAGGCACTTACTAGCTTTGTTAACCTCTCTAATCACATAGCATCTTGATGTCTCACTTTTCTTATCTGTAAAATGAAGGCATTGAACTCTAAGGTAGCTTCCACCTCCAAGTTTATGATTCTATACATTTTCTCTTTACGTACCAACTATGGCAACTCTAAATAAATTATCTGAGGGGTTCTGAGAGTGGGACAAGGAAATGCCAAAGTGGTTGCTTCCACACTATGCTACCTCTGATAGCCCTTATATATAATCATAGACAGAGATGGGGTCCTGAGGTGAGACCATCAGGAGGCAGAGGATCAAAGATAGAGAACAAAGTAACATAGGCAGAAAGGTCATGCTGTGTACAAAACAATCTACACAAGATAAATTGGAGTCAATCTTGGGAGTGAAGCACTTGTTGTTTATCCCCTTTTTTTGAGGGGGGAAGGCAGGGTAATTGGGGTTAAGTGACCTCTTCAAGGTCACAAAACTAGTAAGTCTCAAGTGTCTGAGGCCAGATTTGTACTCAGATCTCCTGACCCCAGGGCCAGTGCTCTATTCACTACACCACCTAGATTCCCCTATCCTTTGTTCTTGAAGAGGACCATGATATCAGGGAGATGATGCCATGACATGCAAGTGAATTGGATTTAAGTGAAGGAGGGCCGTGCAAAATCACCAGCCTCACGTTCTCCTCTGGTGCCATCTGGACCCAGTGGCAAGACATAGATCAGGATAATTAAAGATAGATCTGACTGCAGGGGGTCTTTGTAGGGTTAATGAAATATAAGATCTTTCCCGTCCATTAAAAGACCTATATGACCATATGTGTTCCCTTTTTTTCTTTGGAACAGGGGCCTTGTTCCCAGGTCTACAGGTACACAGGTTTTTCAATCATGAATGTCTTGCTGCTTTGAGCTCTGGCCTGGTTCATAGCTGTGCCACTTCCTGAGTCATATGAAGCCAGTATTGAGGGAGATTTATATTGCCTTGAAGGAGAAGCTTGTTTGGGGGAAGTTTTCTTATGGGGAGACTTGCTTGCAAGAAGGCTTTCACAACTTTTGCTACTGAGCCAATTAGGCATTCAGTCATCTGGTTTGTGATGTCTTCTGGCTCTTAACTTATTAGTTGAAAACTTTATATGCTGGGGGGTTGGTGTTTTACTTGGGAGCTCACTCATGGGAAGAATGTTTCTTTGTGATTTGGCCAGACAAGTTAAGGAACCCCTGGTTTTGTGAGCCTAGATGTTGGTGCTCCCTGGTCTGGTCATTAGGTATCTATTACTCCATTTAGACAGTTGAAGTCCTGACTATTAGATTCTTTCTTGGATATTCACATCTTTCTTCTTATCTGTCTGTATTCTTTAATTAAAGTAAGATTGTTGACTCCTTTGAGCTGTTGCTTTAGGAAAGGAGATCAAAGAACCTGTGTTACCAGCCCTTCTTTGTGCTGATGTTATTGATCTTACACCTGCACAACAGCTGCAAGTATGATTAAACATACAGTCTTTAAAAACTAAGTTCTTTAAAAGGTCTCAGTTTGACTGAGACAGCATCCATTCTGTGAATAAAGTCAGGTAAAGCACTAACATTGCGGAGGAGGTGTAAAGGCTTTTTACATAAGGAAGAATTTTACCTGAGGGGCAACTAGATAGCACAGTAGAAAGAGTACTGGGCCTGGAGTAAAGAATTCATCTTCCTGGGTTCAAATCTTGCCTCAGATACAATATCTCCGTGAACCTGAGCAAATCACTTAAACCTATTTGTCTCAGTTTCCCCATCTGTAAATGAACTGACAAAAAAAATGGCAAGCCATTCTAGTTTCTTTGGCAAAAACACCCAAATGGAGTCATGAAGCGTTGGACATGTTGAAAAACAACAACAAACAATGATTTTAGTGAGATTGGAAGAAAGAGACAGACAAGGGGAAGAAGGGCATTCCAGGTAGAGAAGAAAGACTGTGAAAAATGTGATGAGTATGAGAAATTAAATAACCTGCTGAAGATCATATCATTAGTCTCCAGAAGTGCTTGGAGTGAAAAAAACAAACAAACAGTAGAAGCCAAAGTCTACTCCCAACTGTTTCACTATTACCAGTCATATATCCATATATGCTTTTACTACATTTCTCTTGATTCTGGGAAACCCCAGCCCATTTTGCCTAAAGTCCTAAGCACAAGTCTATTGAAGTCTATTGTCCTTTAAAATGATGTTAAAGAAAAGAAAAAGAAACCATATCTATATTTGATTAGATGATTACTGTTGTCAGCAAAGTATAAATAAAACCTTTCATTTGGCAGCTTTCTTCCGACATAAAATATCCACCATTCAAATATAGGCATGCTATTTTTGTGATCTCTTAAAATTTCCCTCAGATCTCAGGGTATAAGGCATTACAGTAGAGTATCCTCACACCAGACCACAGTGTTTCATTTACAGTTGAAACATTCTCATAACAACACACACACACACAAACACATACACACACCCCTCAATCGTAATTTCATCCCTTCCTTTCAAAATGTTGGAACATTGTGTATTTGTCTTTCTGAATCATCCACACCATTCCACTTTTGTTTTATATTGTCCCAGGTCCCAAACATGCCATCATTTCAACATTGCTTTGGAACCTCTTTTCTAGAGATGGTACGCTGTGCAAACAGCAGTAACAAATGAGATTGTCTGAACTGAACATATAATGCAGTTGTCAGTGCAGTGTGTATTCTTCTCTCCAATTTTGTATTATATACCTCTCATCTTTTGGTAAAAATGATCCTCTCCTAGCACAATCCACCTCTGTTCCAAGTCCTACTGCTGCAAAAAGACAATATTCTCTCAGTCATTAGGGCATAATAGTGCCTCTTTAATATATCCTTCAAATAAGTATCTGTTCTCATCATGTTCAAATTAAATATTTCAACTAAGGAAAAACAACTGCTTTGCAAAAAACCTGCCCAGTCATTGGGGATAAAAAGTATACATTCTAGTTTGTAATTTTGATGAATACATGATACAGTAGGAGCTTAATCCTGGGCATCTTGAAATAGTGATATAATTGTGATATATTGTTTAGAATAAATCAAAAATGCTCAGCACTGGTGTGATATAGAACCATAGCTCACTCTTGTCTTTCTCTGTATCTCAGCTAGGGTTAGATTGTTCCTCCCTGCCCCATCTACAATTCAAACTCTCAGGGTTCTGTTATGTGATAGTAAAAGGAGATACCCTTCTGTTACTTGCCATGTTAGCTTGCAAGCCCAAACTGGTATGCTTTTCATTTACACAAAATAAGTCACACTGATGTCATTACCTCTTAAAAGTGAAATGTTTTCTAAATGATAAATAAACATCAAGAATTATCCTAAGCATTACTAAATAGAATCTAAGAGCAGGAATAATCAAAATATGATAATATGCTAATTTATCTAGGTTCTTCTATGAATGCGCAGAATGTCAATGGGGGAGTGTGGCCCCCAGAGAAGCAATATGAGCAAGGAAACTCATGTGTGCAGGATAACTCATGCATCCTCGATATTATAGAACAGTTTTATTCTGCATCTTCTTCTAGGCAAAACTGATTTTCTTTTTTCTGTGTTCCTTTAGGTTCATATAGTTCTTCTTTTAGGCAGAGTTTATTTTTTCTAACTCTCAGATCACTGAAGGAGGGTCAAGACCTTTTAGCACAAATCCATCTTTCACAGGGTGATAAGAAAGGCTTATGTTCTTTTGGGGACAAGCAGTTTCTTTAATTCAGAGAACTTCCAGCATTCTAAGATCTCCTCTGGAACTCTGAAGAGTCTCTACCTTTTATGTTTTAGATTAGAGGTATTAAACTCACATCTATCGAAGCATCCTAGAAACTCCTGAATCTGTTCCAAATCAGAATAAAATGTAATTGGCACCAAGATGCTGGAGTGAAGGCAGGGATTCACTAACCCTCTCACAGATTCCCCTCAAAACAACTTTAAAATAATGCTTCAAAACAATTTCTGGAGTGGCAGAAGAAAAAGAGCCATGGTGGGACATTTTATCATCCCACAACAACTTAGAAAGTTGTCAGGAAAGATTTGTTTCACTGCAATGAGAGTGGAGTGAAATCCAATAATCCATGTAACCCAGGAGCAGGTTTTAGGGACAACTGAATCAGAAATGATGTCTTATAGAACTCTCAACCCAGGTAAAGGGGTTGGACAACTAATCAAAAAGAGATTATTGGGGACCCTTTGCTACCACTGGATGGAGGAGTGTATTTCATTGCCCATAATTGTTTCCAGGTCCCAATCCCAGAACAAGAAGGGGTACTAGTAGAAGAAGAAACTCTGGTGGAAAATAATGTTTTTTGTTTGCACAGGCCAGAGCATAGGCCAGGAGAGCAGTGATCATATTTCTCCTTATTCCATACCACCTTGAAAAAATGTAAAACTTACAGATGCCCAGGACTAGCTAAAACAATACAAAATATAAAAAATAACCTGAAGCTTGAAACAGAGCTCCCTTAATCCTAAGAGCAGAGCTTAAATTGAACATAAAATTAATTGTCAAAAGACAATCTGGAAAAATGTGAGAAAAAAAAGAACAGTACTATAGAAAGTTATTGTGGTGACAGGGAAGATCAACACACCAGCTCAGAAGACAACAATGTCAAAATAGCCACATTCAAAGCTTAAACAAAATGTGAATTGATTTCAGAATTTAAAAAAGAAGAAGACTTCCTGGAAGAGCTCATAAAGGATATTTTTTTCCTTTTTGTTTAGAATTTTCTTTTCCCCAGTTATATGTTAAAACAATTTTAACATTTATTTAAAAACTTCATGTTCCAAACTCTCTCCCTTTCTCCCTTCACAACCCTCTTCATTGAAACGACAAGCAATTTAATATAGGTTTTATATATGTAGTCATGCAAAATGTTTCCATAACATTCATTTTGTGAAAGAAAACATGGATAAAACAGAAAAGAAAAAAAATTCAAGTAAAATAAAGAAAATATAAGATGTATTACTCAATTAGTATTCAGACACCATTATTTCCTTCTCTGGGGATGGATAGCATCATAAGTCCTTCAGAGTTGTCTTGAAATCATTGCATTGCTGAGAATAGCTAAGTTAGTCACAGTGGATGATACTACAATATTAAATATAATTAGCACCTGGTTTTATGGGAAAAAACAATAAAATAGATAAACATTTGGGTAATTTGATCTAAAAAATGAAAGATTTTTTTATTGAAAAAATGAAAGATTTATTTATTTTATAATTACTAGTATCAAAGATGAAAAGGGTAAATTCACCATCAATGAAGAAGAAATAGAACAATTATTAGGAACTAGTTTGCCCTATTAAATGCCAATAAATTTAACAACCTTGATAAAATGAATGAACATTTGCAAAAATATAAATTGCCCTGAATAACAGAAGAGCAAATATAATACTCAAATAACACTATCCTAGAAAAAAAAAATTAAAGAAGCCGTGGATGACCTCCCTAAGGGAGAAAAAATCATGAAGAATAGATGGATTCACGAGTGAATTCTACCAAAAATTTTAAGAACAACTACTTCCAACACTATATAAACTATTGGGAAAATAGGCAAAGTCCTACTAAATTATTTCTACAACATGAATAGGGTGCTGATGTAAGTACACCAGGAAAAGCAAACAGAAAAAGGAAAAAAAAGCATATTGACTAATTTACCTAATGAATATTGATGCCAACATTTTAAATAAATTATTAGCAAGGAGATTACCGCAGTCCATCATGAAAATCATACACTCTGACCAGGCAGGATTTATACCAGGAATGTGTAGTTGGTTAAATATTAGGAAAATAATCAGCATAATTGACCATATTACTAAGTAAACCAACAAAAATCCTTCTCAATATATGCAGGGAAAAAAAACTTTTGAGAAAATACAAAACTTATTTTTATTAAAAACTCTGAAGCATAGGAAAAAATGTATCTTTCCTTAAAAATGATAAGTATTATCTTTATAAAGCCATCAGCAAGCATTATTCATTATGGTGATAAGCTAGAAGGCTTCCCAATTAGAACAGGGGTGAAGCCAGAATGCTCATTATTACCACTATTATACAATATGGCAATAAAATTCAAGCTATAACTGGGGCAAGCTCTGTTTCATTGCCTATACTTACATCTGGGTCACAGTTCTGGGTCTTAGTCCCAATATGAAGAGAACTAGAACAGCAAAGCTTGCAGTTCAAGGAGATCAGAGTTGAAAGGAATGTCTGTGGTCACTCACAAACCATTAGACAGTACAGGAGATTAGTAAACACACAACTCCCTAGATAATACCACCTTGGAAGAGCAGAAAACTTACAGGTCCCCAGAATTACCTCTGAAAATAGTCGCACCAAAACAAAACAAAACAAAAAACCCAAAGTTTGGAACAATGCCTCCTCCACTTGGGAAGCAGAGACCAACTTTATCACAGAGTTAAAAGTCAAGAAATAGGCAGGAAAATGAGCAAACAGAAGAACATTGGATTGTAGAAAGTTACTTTGGTGACAAGGAAGAACAAAACAATCACTCAGAAGAAGACAACAAAGTCAAAGCTTCTACATCCAAAGCCTCCAAGAACAAAACAAAACCTGAATTGGCCTCAGTCCATAGAAGAGCTCAAAAAGGATTTTAAAAATCAAGTTAGAGATGTAGAAGAAAAATTGAGAAGAGAAATAAGAATGAGGCAAGAAAATCATGATAAAAGAGTCAACAGCTTGGTAAAGGAAGCAAAAAAAAAAATACTGAAAAAGAAACTTAAAATAAAATTGACCAAATGGAAAAGGAGGTATAAAAGTTTGCTTAAAAAAACAAAACAAAACCTAATTCTTTAAAAGTTAGAATTGGGCAAGTGGAAGCTATAGACTTCCTGAAACATTAAACAGTCAAAATTTAAAAACTGGAAAAAAAATAGAAGATAATGCAATGTGAAATATTTCATTGTATAAACAACTGACCTGAAAATAGAGCCAGGAGGAGAACTTCAGAATTATTGGATTACCTGAAAGTCATGATCCAAAAAATAGTGTAAACATCATCTTTCAAGACATTACCAAGGAAAACTTCCCTCATAGTCTGGAACCAGAGGGCAAGATAAAAATTGAAAGAATCCATGATCATCTCCTGAAAGATATCCCAAAATGAAAACTCCCGGGAATATATAGCTAAATTCCAGAACTTGCAAATCAAGTAGAAAATACTGCAAACAATCAAAAAGAAACAATCCAGTATCATGTAGACACAGGAAGGATAACACAAGATTTGGCAGCGTCTACATTAAAGGATCAGAGGTCTTGGCATATGATATTCCACAAGGCAAAAGAGCTTAGATCACAAACAAGAATTACCTACCCAGCAAAAAGGAGTATAGTTCTTCATGAGGAAAAATGGATATTCAAAATAATAGAAGACTTTCAAGTTTTCATGATAAATGTAAAGCTAAATGTAAAAGACCAGAGCTAAATGTAAAATTTGACTTTCAAATACAAGATGCTAAAGAAGCATAAGAAGGTAAACAGGAAAGATAAATCATAAGGACAGCAGTAAGGTAAAACTGTTTATATTCTTCCATGGGAAAATTATATTTATAACTCCTAAAAACTTTTTTCGTTAGAAGGAAAATACATAGGAAGCATGGGATAATATGATAATCTTAAAAAAAAGAGAGAGAGAGAAGATTGAAGAATGTACCAGGAGAAGGGGAAAACAAGAGGTAAACTGTGATAAATTATCTGACATGAAAGAGTTCTGAATGAGATTTTATGGTGGAGGGGGAAGTAGGGGAAGTGAGGAGGGAAGCACAGTAACTTTAATCTCCTCAGAATTGGGTCTGAGGGAATAATATACACATTCAATTGGGAGGTTGTATCAATAATGCAGTATTTACGATGCCTAGGGTAAGTGTAAATATGCTGATATGGTTATTAATCACAAAATGTAACAGGCTTTCTACATGGGGGACATAGCTAGAACATTTATTAAAATACCCGCAAACTGAGTCCCAAAACCAGAAAGTCAAAGCCATCACAGTAGCCATGGAGTTGGCACACATAGTTAATGCAGTCAACATTCACATTCTCAAGCCTTCAAAATAGAACAGGCTACCTCAGGCAAAGATCTTCCTCTCCTCACTCACAGTAACTGCTAAGCCTCCATGTAGCTTAGTCCCAGCAACTCCAGCCCCTTCCCCCCCACCCCCTTACAGTTCCTGTCCCTGGCAGTCCTCAGAAGGCATCTTTGGCAGAAATTCTAGCTGGCTAAAAAAAAAAAAGGAGTTAGCACTGCTGCTGTGGCTTCCAGTTACCATGCTGGCTCCAGCCCAACTCCTACTTGGCTCTGCCTCCTTCCTGTCCCACACCTTCCTGCTACATCAGCAAGTTCAAGGGGCATGAAAGCTCTTCAAATCCCCTTACCATTAAAGAGGTAAAAGTAAAACTTTCCTACAGGAAAGTAGGAAGGGAAGGGGATAAGGGAAGGGTGGTAGAGCTGATAGAAGACAAGGCAGGTTGGGGTAGGTAAAAATAAAAAGCAAAACACTTTTGAGAAAAGTCAAGGTTAAAGGGAAAAAGAGAGAGAGAGGGAGAGAAGAAAGAGGGGGAGAGAGAGAGAGAGACAGAGAGAGCAGGATAAATGGGGAAAATAGGATGAAAGAAAATACATAGTTGGTAATCATAACTTTGAAAAAATATTTACAGTGAGTTTCTCTGATAAAGACTTCATTTTTCAAACATATAAAAAACTGAGTCAAATTTATAGAAATCAGAGCTATTCCTCAATTAAAAATGGTCAAAGAATACGAACAGGCTATTTTCAGACAAAGAAATCAAAGCTATCTATAGTCATATAAAAATGCTTTAAGACTTTGATGAGAGAAATGTAAATTAAAATTATGCTGAACTTCTACCTCACCTGTCAGATTGACTAATGTGACAGAAAAGAAAAATTATGAATGTTAGAAGGGATGTGGGAAAATGAAAACACTAATGTACTATTGGTGAAGTTACATGTTGTTTCAACCATTCTAGAGGGCATTTTGGGACTATTTCCAATGAACTTTAAAACGATGCATACCCTTTGACCAAGCAATACCAGTGTTAGGTCTATATCCCAGAGAAACTAAAAAAGAGAAAAGAAAAGAACCTATGTCTTCAAAAATATTTATAGCAGTTCTTTTAGTGGTGCAAAGAATTGGAAATTAAGGGGATGTCCTTTAGTTGGGGAGTGGCTGAACAAGTTGTGGTATGTAATTGTGATGAAATGCTATTCTGTTGTAAGAAATGACAAACAGATGGATGTCAGGAAAATCTGGAAAATTTTACATGAACTGATACAAAGTGAAGTGAGCAGAACAAGAAAACATTGCCCACAGTAACAGCAACATTTTATGATGATCAGCTATGATAGATTTAGCTATTCTCACCAATATGCTGATCTAAGACAATTCCAAAAGACATGATCGAAAATGCTGTCTACCAACAGAGAAAGAATTAATGGAGTCTGAATGTAGATTGAATCATACTTAAAAAACAAAGAACACTTTCTTTACTTTTCTTGTTCTTTTTTTTGTTTATATTTTCTTTCATAATATGACTAATATGGAAATTTTCTATTAAGTTCTATTAAATGCAATTTAGATTTGTTATATACTATAATATACTAGACATGTATAAATCTGTATCAAATTGTTTGCCTTTTCAATGAGCACTTAGGAGACAGAGAATTTGGAACTCAAAATTAAAAAAATAGAATGTTAAAAGTTGTTTATATGTGTAATTGGAAAAAAAATTAATGTAAGTGGGAAATATTTAACAAAATAAATAAAAATGCTCTACTTTATAATGTTAATTTGTGGTCTTCCTAGTCCATATGGAGCCCCCAGGGATTTCTATTTAAGTCTGACACCAATGCTTGAGGAAGCTCTAGGGTTATAGAGTTTTGCAACTTTTATTCCATTTTAGGCTTTGCTCCATTTCTTTCTGCACTTTGTTTTTCCCCATGTCCACACAGCCTTTAAAACCTAGAATCTGCCTTACCCACTTCTCACCAGAAGCCTTGTCACCTTAGAAGTTCTCTCTACCTCTGCATCCTCTTCTTTTAGTTGATCATTTTCTCCCAGATTCTTCATCTGAAGGAAGGGCACCTGGCAGGCCATGATGACATCTTCATTCTCTCTTGGCCTCATATCTGTCTCTCTGCACTTCTTTCTTCACCAGGTCTACATTTCTAGAACCTTTCCTTTGTACTACTTTTCAGCTTCCTTTTATGTGTTGTCTTCTCCTGTTAGAATATGTCTCTACCTTCCAAGAGGCTTTATTTCCCTTTGCTTTTATTTGCATCCTCAGAATTAGCATAGTATCTGGCACATAGTAAGTACTTTATGAATATTTATTAACTTTTCTTACAGCTTTTCCATAGCTAGCAATTTTATGACCAATTCCTATCCCTATCCTAATTAGAATGGGTAGAATGGGTGTTTGTGGTCATATAATTTTTATTTATACACATAAAAGTTGATGGCATAGGTATCACAAATCCAATATTACATGAATAATGGGGAAATATTATATAGCTCTTTTTGCAAAATTATTTAATAAAGATAATGAGTTTTTGGTTTCTAACCCCAGCGTCTCAGTTTTTTCCTAAAGAAGCACAGAATCCTGAAGGAAAATTTTGAATTTAAAATCAATGTTTTCTATTAAGTTATATTAAATGCAATTTAGATTTTTTTATGATAATACAAGAGTTTTCATGAAACTGAATATGCTTATTAAATGGAAATCCTTTTTTACTTAAAAGAGTGGTGTTGGTGGGTTCCAAGGAAGGAGGAATTACCATTAAGTATTAGAGAAAGAGATTAAGATAAACAAAGAAGAAAGATTGCAAGTATAAAAGTCTTAATACATAGTCCCATGAGTAGCTAACTGGCTCAGTGGATAGAGTGGCAGTATGTGGAATCAGGAAAATCTGATTTCAAATCTGACCTCAGATACCAACTACTTATATGACTCTGGAGAAGTTACTTAACTTCTACTTGCCTCAGTTTCCTTATTTGCTAACTGGTGATAATAATAGCACCTCACAGAATTGTTGTAAAGATCAAAGGAGATAATATTTATAAATCACTTATCATAATGCCTGACCTAAGGTAGATATTTAATAAATGTTTGTTCCCTTCCTGGCTTTCCTTTTTCAAGATCTTGACTTCAGAGTCAGTTACACAAATACTACTTAGCCTGAATTCAAGATAAAATCTAGATTTCAAGCTGAGGAGTATTTGATTTGCATCAATAACTAGATCTTTTTGGTGGGTTTTTGGTGCATAACTCTGACTTATTTATCCTCAAAAGAAGTGTATACTTCTCTGAGTTTTGTATTCTCTTTTCCTGGGAAATTTAAGCTTTGAAGGATTGCATTTTCAGTGTAACCAGCTATAAACTATTTGAATCCTTTCCTTGTTCTTTAGTGCTATGGAAAAAAAAAAAGATCCCTCTCTCTCTCCTTGACCCATAAGAGGTTCTCCCATGGACTTTAACACTTACTAAATTGACCCAGAAAGCCATCTTTTTACTTTTAATCTTAGCAGGTTTGCTGAAAGCAAATCTATTAAATAGATGTAACATCTGGTCTTTCTTTTGGGGACATTTTAATTTTTTACCTTTTCTCATGTTGACAACCTGCTCTTCTCTAGAGGCCAAGGTTAGACTCCCATGATCCTTTTCTTTGGTTTTCTATTTTGTTTCCAGCATGATTGCTACCAGATTTATTTTCCTTTATCCATCCAAACCTTTACTTGCCTATAGACTGCCTCCTTACTCCAGCTAGTTTGAGCTGTTATACAGAAATACCCTGAGGCTAAAAAACAGTTGCTACTTTAGTTTAGTTGCTTTATACCCCTCCACACTTTCCTAAGATCAGATCACCCTTTCCTAAAAAGAGAAATTTCATAGGATCCCAAGTCACATTTTTCTTAAGTACCTCTAGTTTGGCAGAATAGAAGAACTCAACCAAGCTCTTTCAACAATGGGGTAAAGGTTCTGGGAATCCCCTTGCATTCTGATGGAATCTTCTCACTTGATGAGGCATTTGCCTGAGGCCATAAGCCTTTCATTATTGCTAGATCCAAATCTGTTACCCTTAACCTAGCCTAGCCCTTTATTGTCTGTCATCTCCAGGTAACCTTCAGCTATTCCCCACCCTTAATCCCATTCCTAGAATCTGACCTCAATTCCATCAAGATCCTTCTTAGACTCCTCCTACAGACCCTCTCCAATCTCCACCTCTAGACCATCCCTACATCCCTCCTACAGTCTTTCTGTATATAATATCCATTTTACCTCCATGAAGATGCTCAAATTCAATCTGGAGGAGTTTAATCTGGCCTACTTGTCAACATGCATCACAAATACTTAGTCTTCTTAAGACTCTACCCATTATGGCAAATCTTTAATAAACTTTGTTTTACTTTGGCTGAGAGAAGACTAGAGTCGAATTTATTTGGCATTACCCAGCATGTTGGTATTTTGGGGTCTCAAGCACCCCTATACCCCCAAACCTCAATACCAATATTCTCTTCCAAACAATTTTAAAATAATGCCTTGTAGAGAATTCTGGAGTGGTAGTGCCAATTAAAGATGAGGGCAAGACACTCTTCTAACCAAAGACAGCTTAGAAGTTTGGAAGGTGATATCTGTGATACAGGAGTGGAGGCTGGCCCAGGGCACTTGTGAATATAACATCAGTGGTGGGATTAGATAGTGGTGACCAAATCGACAATAGCTTCAGGAACTCTCAAGTCATAGATGGTAAATGGGTTAGGGAACTGGTCAGAGATTACAGGGGTCCTTTGAAGTAGTACTAAATGCAGAACTGGAAATTGTTTGGCAACTAAATTACCTATGCTCACTTCTGGGTCCCAGTTTCAGAGCAGAGACGAACATTTTTACCCAAGAAGGAAAAGGGGCTCTGAGGAGCAGTATCACTGCTTGTAGCAAGGGAACTGGGGCCTCAATAAGCAGTATTACTTCTGGTCCCAGGAAATCAGGGATCCTGAGGAGCAAAATTGATTGTCATCCCAACCAATCTAGGGCCCTTCCTGGGTAAAGACCAGAGTACAAAGCAGGAGAGCATGGACCACTCTTCTTCCCAGATCACACTACCTTGGAAGCTCTGAAAAATTTCAGATTCACAGAACTAGCTCTGAAAAAAGCAATGCAAAAAAGCCTAATGCTTGGAACAGGCCCCCTTCATATCATTGGACCATGCCCCCCAATTCCAAGAGCAGGGCCCAACTTTAACATAAAGTTCAAAATCAGGAAGTGGAGTGGGAAAAATGAGAAAACAACAACAAAATCCTAACCATGAAAATCTACCATGGTGAAAATCAAGACACAAACTCAGAAGACAATCAAGACAAAATAGATAAAAGCAAATTCTCAAACAAAAATATGAATTGGACAAAAACCTAACAAGTCCTAGAAGACCTAAAAAAATGATTTTCAAAATCAAATAAGAATAGCAGAGGAAAAATTAGTAAAAAAAAAAAATGAGAGTGAAAGAAGAAATTTATGAAAAGAAAATTAACAGTTTGGTAAAAGAGGGAGAAAAATACTGAAGAAAATAATACTTTAAAAATGACAATTGGTCAAATGGAAAAAAGGAGTTAGAAAATCTTACTAAAGATACTTTTTAAAAACACAAACAACTACATACATACACATATGTATGTATATATTTGTATATATATATGCATATACACACATAAGTGTGTATGTGTGTGTACACAATTAGGTTGACTGACAGATTTTGGTAATTTAGAACCACACACTAAAAATCACTATATCTGATTGTTTCTATATTTTATAAATATGCCAAACAGCTAGAAAGCCAAAATTCAATGAGGAGAAAAGCTAAAATTCTTTGCTAAAAATAAATATGTTAATTTTTCATATAAAATCCTGTCTATATATGTCTATCTCAGAATGATATATCTTAAATTACAGTTCAGAATATCTTCATAATTTCAAATAAACATTTAAAAATCTAATAGTGTATTGTCTTTTAAAGCCATGCTTCTTATTCCATCTTCATTGGTTTATTTACAAGGCTCATATGGTTTCCTCCTCCCTTCTTCCTCTTTTCAGATTTGGCAGTGTGGCGGATCATTAGAAATTGTAACCTGTTCTCATGTGGGTCATGTGTTTCGCAAGGCAACCCCATATACATTTCCAGGGGGAACCGGTCATGTCATCAATAAAAATAATAGGAGGCTAGCAGAAGTCTGGATGGATGAATTCAAAGATTTCTTCTATATCATATCCCCAGGTAAGCAATTCTTACTGTTTTGGTTTGTTTGTTCCTTTTGTAGAAGAAAAAATTGGAATTCCATGCAAATATAGACATTTTCCTTGTTGGATCTCCTTATGTTGATGGTGACTATTCAAATAAGTCTATTTGTTATTCAGATAAAGAGAAGCCTAACTTTTTGCAAAGATCTTCTTGATAAAGTAATTTTAAATCTAAAATATGAATTATACAGTGTAATAAATACAATATTATGCAGTTCAAATACCTCATTTAATCCCAAACATTGATTTTTTTTTTCTTACCAGTATCATGGAGGAGAGAAGGACATGATGTAAATAACTTTGAAAGATGGGTCATTAACATGATTTGGAGTCTTATCCTGACATGTGGACACTAAATTCATCTATTGGTTAATGAGAGATTTTTAGACCTACACAGGAGCAATCTGAGAATTTTTGATACTTTGTCCCAGGGCTTATCCCTGGTTTTGTCCCCATTTTGTTTTTGTCATATAGATCACCTGTCTTAAGACAGTTTTTGTTTTTATTTGACATGTTCTGTTTTTTTCTTTTCTTTTTTTTTAATGTGTGTCAAATCAAGAGGATCCTTCTGTAGCAGAGATTTTGAAGAAAGGAGAATTCTTACATGCAGATTCAACATTATTTTGTAGAGAGGAAAAATGAGGACAACGTGTATATAAAAGTGTAATTAGGAGATAGCCTTTTTTTCCACACATTTGCATACCTGTTCTGTGTAAGGAAGCTATTGCCAGAAATACTATTTCACACACAGATCTATTTTTCTCTGCAGTAGAGACCCATCCCAGATGTTCACATAATATATTTTATCAACAGTATATAAAATTCACAGTGAGATAGTGACATTTATGCAACTTTTCATTTTCATTTGATGTAACTGCTAGAATTCAAATGAAATGGTAGTAGAAATGTATAATAGCAAAGAAGAAGTTGGTTGAAATAGAAAAAGGAAATGTAAATGCTATACATAATAACATGCAAGTTGGGATTTCAGAAGATAAGTAATTGATGCTGATCTTATACCTATGAATCATATTTATTCCTGATAACAAATATCATTTTTAAATATCATTTTAAAGTAAGTGTGAAATCTGCACTATTTTCCATTTGGGGGGGGAGGGGGGAAAGGCAGATAACTATTCTCTGTAGGAGCATTTCCCAAACAGTGGTTTGTGTTGTAAAATGACAAGCCTAACAGTTAAATGATTAAAAGGGAACATAGTATCTGAAACTAATGTCATTATGTTGCTCAGCAGGGAGTGTTTGTACGTGGTAAAAAGTGCAGCTTTCACATCTTAATAAGTATTATTTTGAGAGTTACTGTTCTTATAAAATGGACTTATTTGTATATAAGCTAGGGACTTTAAGAAGCAAAAAAATAATAATAACATTTAGAGAATATGCAGAAATTTTCTCCTGCCTTTCTGTAGCCTGTTTTACATGCCCCAGAATTAGTCTGCACAGCCAGGTTTGGATTCTGCCTTTACTATGCCCAAAAGAATGTGTGGGGAGGAGTCAGGGGCAAGGAGGAGATACCTTGAGGAAAGGAAAATGGGATTAAATTCTCCCTTTTGGTAACCAAAATTTCTCCATATCAATGACCTGTTTGAGCATTAATGACGTCATAAAGCAATGTGAGATTTAACATGTAGTCCCCAAAGTCTCTGAAAACTCAATAGCCCCTTGCTACTGTCCCAGGTGTGATGTTGCTATTTTGAGTAAACAATTATGCCATTCAAAGGTGACCTCAAATGCTATAACACTGGTACCAGATGTTGGAAAAGTCATGAAGCCAATTACAAAGCACATGAGATACCAAGCAATGTAAATAACAAAAAGAATTATCATCTCTATGCAGATGATTCTCAATTCTATTTATCTAGCCCTTCACCTCTCCCTTGCCTTTCTGATTCATACCTTTAGTTTCCTATGGACGTCCATGATGGAATGTCCAAAAAAAAATCTTAAATTTATCATGTCTAGAAATATACACATTATTTCCCCCCAAACCTCCCTTTGTTCTGAACTAACTTTGAAGAATACCAACAAATTCCCATTCACCAATGTTGGAAACTAGATGTCACACTCACCTTCTCTCCCCTCACTCTTCTCACTCACTCCAATATTGAATTTCTTGTAAAGTCCTATTAATTCTATCTTCTTAACATCTGACACATGTACCAACCTAGTTCAGACTCTTGTCAGCTCATGCTTGGACCATTGTAATAGCTTCCTGTTTGGTGTTTTTGCCTCAAATAGCTCCCTACTTCAGTCCATCCTAGACTCAGATGCCAAAGTGATCTTTCCAAAACACTTGTGACTATGCTGCTTCCTTATTTAATAAATCAAGTGTTTCTATATTTCTTTTCTTCTTTTTTGTCTTTTTTGTTGGAGGGGGGAAAAGCGGGCAATTGGGGTTAAGTGACTTGCCCAAGGTCATACAGCCAGTAAATATTAAATGTCTGAGACCAGATTTGAACCCAGTTCCTCCTGACTCCAGGGCTGGTGCTCTCTTCACTGTGCCACCTAGTTGCCCCATGTTTCCATATTTCATCAAGGGTCAAATACAAAATGTTTTGCTTGGAATCCTTCACAACCCATCTCCTTCCTACTCTTTCTACTCTTCTAGCACTTTACTTTCCTCCATAAACTCTACGGTCTAGTAACACTGACATCCTTTCTTTTCCTTACATAAGAGATTCCATCTCTATCTCTGCCTTTTTTTTTTTAAGCAATTGGGTTTAAGTAACTTGCTCAAGCTTACACGGCCAGTTATTTCTGGGTGTGGTGCTAAGTATCTGACCCTGGATTTGATCCCCAGGTCATCCCGAAACTGGAGCCTGTGCTCTTACTCGCTGAGCCACCTGGCCGCCCCTTATCTCTGCCTTTTCAATGGTTATACCTTTTGCTTGGAACTCTCTCCCTCTTTGTCTCTTTCTTCTTGGTCTCTTTTGTCTCTGGCTTCTCTTGTTCAACTTTAACCTCTCCTTCATCAAGTATTCTTTCCCATTTTTTTCCAATTCCAGTGCCTCCCCTCTAAAATTGTCTCTTATTTACACTGTATAAATCTTATACATTTGTAGTTATTTGCATATTGTCTCCCTCATTAAAATGCAACTTTAAGCTACACCAAATAGTTTCCTTTAAGGGCAGCAATGTAAGCTCTTAAATGAACAACTAACTTGTACTTAATATGGCTGAATTATACTGTTTTAATTGATAATGATAGCTAGTATTTCTATATTACTTCAAGGTTTGTGAATCATTTTGCATATCTTCTCTCATTTGATTCTCACAATGACCATGTGAGGTAGGTGCTATTAATCACTCCATCTTAAGAATGAAAATACTTAGCCAGAGAGATTTTCAGTTACTTTCCCAGGGTTATAAAGTTTTAATAAGTTATGAAGGATTTGAATTCAAGTCTTTGTGACTTTCTATCTTCTAAGTCACCTTGATGACATTTGGCAAGACAAGGTTTTCCCATTTTATGATATTAGTCCTGGTGAATGGAAGATTATATTCTTATCAGTTCTCATAGTTTACCACACCCAGTTGGCAGAAGACACAGAATGTGAATATATATATATTTGTGTATGTGTATGTATGTATCTATCCATGAAGCAAGCATGGAGTGGTTAATGGGTAGGAGACATATATGGTGGGGGGCACATACATAGATAGCCAAGGCAAATCATGCCTCTTAGACTAGTCACCTTTGCCTTGTGGGAATTCCACCATTCTAGAAATTCCATCAACTCTGATCAGTCTATATCATGTCAATGAATGTTATCATCTAGTAATGACAACTTCCTCTGCTGATCTAGGGTCTTTTGCTAGACCTGTTTGCAAGTCTGCTTTCCTATTGATTTTCCTTATCTGTCCATCTGCTCTGTAACCTCCTTGATCCTAATCCTTTCTTTTTCCTCTCTACTTCCCTGCCATTTCCTCTACTCTGGTCAAAAGATTAAATTCTTACAGGAAAGGCATTATTTTCCCATGTTCTCCCCTATTGTCATATAACATTATCTTGGCCTACTCTCTTCTGTGTATAGGGAAGAGACAGATGCAGTGGGGAATGCTAAGACTGTTCCCTAAGAATATGGAATATAATGTGTATGAATTTGATTGCTTCTAGAAGTCATTTAGTTTAATTTCTACTGTTCTTTGGGACCTCTAGTCTTTACCAAAGATGGGTAGTACTCCCAAGACTACTCCCAACTAGGAGGTAAATTAGATTGAAAAGAAATACAATGAATAAGAGGTTATGCATATAATAATGCCATCATCCAATGTGGCATTTATGATTCAGAAGCCTAAGGATAAATTTTTAATAATGTCATTTTTTACATGTGTAGGAATTCTTATTTTTTTCTGACATTTGCCATTCTTTTAGGGAATTGACTATGGTTGTAAATAACTATGATTAAGGATGACTGTCATAATAATATAATGTTTTATCATTATTGTCATTTGCCTTTACAATGTAGCTAAATGTCCTGAGCTGTTTCTGTCCTATTTACGGTGAAAACATCAGTCAGGGACTCTGTATGGTTTCTGGATGAGTGTGTTGGTAGTTTAATTTTGGCCAGGAGAAAATTTAGGCTTTAAAACTTTGACCCCTGTCTACTTTATTTCTATAATGGCTTCTAATGATAATTTTAAAATAATTTAGTTGCTTCCCAAGTAATGGTCTAAGGATGTAGGTGCTGAAGCAACAGCATTTATTTTCCAAAACCTTGTAGGTTCTTAAAGCCCAAAACAGGGTTTATGTTTGTTTGTTTGTTTTTACTGGTAATTGGACTATTTCAGTTTGAGACAGTATGATTGTGCTAGCAAATCCTGTGAAAAGAACTGATGTATATGGGAATAAATCATCACAGAATAACTTCTCTTACAAATAGAAAACTCCTTCATCTCAGGTAAGAGTTAAGAGAACTAAAAAGTTTTAAGTATGGTCATAAAATTGTTTATTTATCTAAAATGCTGGCTGTTCCACAAAGTTTCCTTTATTTAAAAATAAGTTTCTATCTATATTTCCACTGATGGAAGCAACTGGACTTCTTCATGTTCCTCAAGGTGGTTTTTGTTGTTTTTCCTGATGGTCAGTTGTTTGTGAGCTTCTTTGGGACTAAAGCAAATTGAAAATAAGGTTTAGCATTTCTAAAGTATTTGTTGAAAAGTCTTGTCAATGTTCTGTTCATGTTTGAAAATATCAAATTATTTTGATCTATATTTCAGATAAACAAATCTCAGACTTAAAATAGGATATAAAACCCACAGATTGGAAATTGGATTAGATTACAGGATCACTGCCACCATTCTACCTCATCCCATTATTTTTAAATAATTTCATTTATTTTACTTTTTGGTTGGTCTATTAAAAACAATCAAATTACATCATTTTTTCTACCCATACCACATCAGTACCCTTTGGAGCCTTGGGTCATCTGATTGGAGAACTGGGGGGCAAAGAAAAAAAATATCCTCCCAGGAATTTAAATTTAAAAGAGCCCACAGCCCAGCTATTTCCTGTCATCTCAAAGCTTCCCTCTTTTTTTCTAGCTTTTTCAGATTCTTTTTTGTGTCTTGTCTTCTCCCATTAGATTGTAAGCTTTTTGAGGGCAAGGACTCTTTTCTTTCTTATTTGTAACCCTAACATATGTAGAGTGGTAATGTTTTGTTATTTGATCCTTGAGATAGTAAGTATGCAAATATATACTTACAGAAGTTGTCTCAGAAGTCTTAATAAGAATGTATATATGTAAATATGTGTATATATATATATGCACATTTTACATTAATTCATGTCAGGAATTCTATACCTATAATTCATAAAAGATTTCAGCACAATGTGAGTTGTAAGACAAAAATATTTTATAATCAGTTATCAATTTAGTGCTTAATAGTCTTTGTAATGCATAGAAATATAGCTCTAATTCTCACAGGCTGATCTCATAAGCATGGGTTTTGATGTTTCCAGCAAAAAAGATTTCTTTTCTCCAGGGATATAAGTTTTTGGTTGAGTTAACATGAATTCATCTGAACAGAAAATGCAGCATACCTGAAATTAGCATATGCCTTTGAACTATTATGCTTATTTCCTTAGCATAGCTTTGCTATTAGGAAATACATGTTTTATCAGAAGCATTCACATTGGGCATGTGAGTAGTTTGACAAAATAAGGAACTTTACAATTAGCACATAAGATATATTATTGAGATATGTAGCATCATTAGAGAGTAGTTGTTGTGGAGTTTTTTTGTGGGGGGGGGTGTTGAGGAGAAACTTTTCTTAGTTTTCCTGCTTGTTACTCCCTGAGATTCTATTTGGAACCAAGATTTAGGATTCTCTATTTTTTCTTAGATCTCATCCCACTAAAAATTTTTCCACTTAATATCTAGGCACTTAGGCTTAACATTCACTTAGATCTCATATACTGTTAAAATTATTTTGTTTAGATTAGAAACAAAGTGTATTATCAACAATGTAGCTAACACAAGTAGAATAAAATTCAGCAGCACAATCAATCACATCGGTATGATGAAGTTTCTCCTTTCCTCACAAACCATCCCTATTCTAATGATTAAATGATTAGAATGCCATGAGTTGAAGTTCCTCAGTTCAAGTTACCATCTAAGAACAAGCCTTAATTCAGTTAAAATAAATGAGGTAGGGGCGGCCAGGTAGCACAGCAAGTAAGAGCACCAGCCCCAGTGTTGGGATGACCTGGGGATCGAATCTAGGCTCAGACACTTAGCACCCACCCAGAAACACCTGGCCGTGTAACCTTGAACAAGTTACTTAACCCCAGTTGCTTAAATAAATAAATAAATGAGGTAGGAAAAAGGCTTACAATCGCCATAGGATTATTAAAATCTTCATTGTTAATGTACCATGTAGGAAAATCATTTTCATAAATGAAGCAAGGTCTTCTCAGGGTCTGAAAGAAAGTGAACTGTATCAGATGTGCAAGCCAGGCATCCTCAGTAGAGATTAAACCTCCAAAGGCTTCATTAGGATTATATAAAAATCGAGTACTGAACATGCAACCTTGAAAGAATAAAGGACAAATTTCAAAGTCTTTGCAACTCTTAGCAGAACTAATATTCCATGTTATTTTCCTTGTCCCCTGCTTCCTCCTTATCCCTTTTTCTTTTGTTCTTCCCAGTGTTGATTTTGAAAAAGAAAACTCCTACCCTCGGGTGCATAGGAATACTTCCAATCAGATTCCAAACTAAGTCTGAATCATCAGTTTGTATGCTTCTTGCATATAATTTCTATTTTTTCTTTCTTTTTTTGTCTTTTTTGGAGGGGGGAAGGCAGGGCAATTGGAGTTAAGTGACTTGCCCAAGTTCACACAGCTAGTCTTTTTTTTTTCTTTAAAGAGAGATATTAAAAATAAATGAAAGAATATTTATATGATATTATTGGTATTTTCAATCAACAGATATTTTTCCTTTAAGAAGTCAACATTTTTTTTCCTGAATTGAACAACATTGAATTTTCCTGAACACCTCTAATGCAACAACAAGCCTTGTGCTGGAGAAGTGGGAAGGAACAGAGCTTTTACTACCTACAGTTTCTTAATATATAGAGAATCTTGAAAAACATAGTCTGAACCATGAAAGTCAGTGAAAAAATCTAAGTAAACTGACTCATGCAGATAGATGATATTTTGTCAAAAGAGTAAAAAGAACAATAAGAATGTTTAAAATTTTATTTATTGAAAAGGACAACAAAAACAGTCAGAAAAGAATCCAACAATTCTGTATGAAACATGAATGTTAGTTCACATGATGGTACTGATTCTCATTCAGATAATAAACTTGATTTTTCCTAGTTTCCTATTTTTCCATGAAATCTAGTAAATAGATGCCACAAACACTGTGTGCAAAAGTACTCCAAAATAACTCCTAAATTTATCTATACTTTTTACTCTTGAAAAGTTAGAGGTGATTATTCCAGCTCCTAGTGATAATCCACTCATTATTAACAGAGATTCTCAAGATAATTGGATTTAAATTAGGAAAGGGCACTAGACATCCACACCCCCCGCCCCAGCTCATTTTATAGAGAGAAAACTGAATTCCAAAGGCATGAAATGTTTGTTAGTCCAAAATCAATCACAAACAGCAATCAATCCCACATCCTGTCCCTCAAAATCTAAGGGTTCTTTCTACTATATGACAATGTTTCAGAGATGATCAGTTTATTCTAATAAGAAATCTGACCAATATCGGTGCTGAGCTTTTGTTTCATATTTGTACAGAATGGTATATGATAAGGCCTATATTGTTGTAAGTCTTATACCAAAGATATCTAAGATAATCACTACCATAGAGTAGCTCATATTTTAAGCTGTCTGTTACAATATTTAGCAAATTTCCATTCCTCCAACATTATTTTTTTTAAAACCACAAAAACCTCTATACTATTCTGATTACCATTTAATGAATAATTATTAGAAAGGAATGACTGACTTTTGTCACAAACTTCCTGCAGTCCACAATCTTGTCCAGAAACTTCCTTAGCTAAACAAACATTATTTCTAACAATATGCCATTCATCATATAACAATGTGTTGCAGTCATTGAACTTGGGATTGGCCTATTCCACCCACTGGCTTTTCTCTATGGAATAACACAATACAATTAGAATAATATGAGCATAAGCATATCAAAGGAAAGAAAATGAAAATAACCATTTTTAGCACTTTGGAAGGAAGCAAGCCTTTATTAAGCACCAAACATTTGCCAGATATGATGCTAACTTTTTGCAAATATTATTGCATCGGATCCTCACAATATCCTGGGAAGTAGGTACCATTATTATCTATATTTTATAGTTGAGAAGACTGAGGGAAATCCAGATTAAATGATTTCCCAGGGTTGCATAGTCCAAGAATGCATTTGAATTCTGGTGTTTCTGCCTCTAGGCCTTGAATAGAATAGAATCTTTTTGTTGTTGTTTCCTATATTCCTTCTTAAAAGTAAGAGTCTCCTGCAAAAACTAAAAGATATTCTGTTTTGATTTTCTTTGAAATGCATTTTAACTAAAGTGGTAGATGAAATAATGAGTAAAATATTCACATTAGTCTTTATCTTTAGCTAGAATGCTTGATAAAGTGTGTTTTTAATATGATGTGTTACTAGTAAATGGAATTAAGATATTCTGTAAGGGGTGGCCAGATGGCGCAGTAAGAGCGCCAGCCCCAGAATCGGGAGACCTGGGATCAGTTCCGGCCTCAGATACTTGGCACCCACACAAAAAAATAATTTGCCATGTAACCTTGAGTAAGTTACTTAACCCTGATTACTTAAAAAAAAAAAAGAAAATCTGTAAGTATCTGGGAGCAATGATAAATTGTATCAGATTGTAAAATTATTTCAGTTTGTTTGAATAAGTTTAACTACATGAAATTACACTGATAATATTCCTACTACTGTTTTTGAAAAATTGCTGTTATCAAATAACCTCTCCTTTGTGGTAGTTTAAAAAAAATGACTGCTCTGATTTATAACCTTTATGGGCATTTTCTTGGTATGGTGCTATGAGTTTTATTTGAAATAGAAATAATCATATAATTTGATAACTGAATTATAACCCTTAGCACATGAGAATGTTACGAAGCAAGTCATTCATTTTCCTCATTTTGCTGAAGCTTTTACAGAGTGTGAACCAGTTCTTCTCTAGGAGACACTTCCAGCATTGAAAAGCACATCATAGCTGCATGAACTGACCCTGCAGACCTCAAACCTGAATGGCCTTTCTTAATTACTAAATCTACTTTCAAGCAGTAATTTATGTAAATTGGACTTATTGTTTGGAGATAACATGTTATCATTGGGTAAATCTCCCCTCTGAAGAATGTTGTGACATTAATTCTTTTATTAGTGTGTGAGAAGTTATTTCTCACTGCACATGAAAAATTCATAGTGCAGACAGGTAGAGAAGATCATAGAATATCATAATTGAAAGGGACCTCAGAGACCAGCTGGTTGAATCTGCATATGGCCATGAATACTTTTTACAATATCACCCCAAACAAGTCTTTCAGCCTTCACTTGAAGACCTCTAATGGAAAGAGATTTACTACCATCTGAAGCAACCCATTCAACCTCAGGATAGCTCTTAGTGTTAGGATATTCCTCATATGAAGACTAAATCTTCCTCTGTGACTTTTCCCCATAGCTTGCAATTCTGCCCTCCAGGGCCAATCACAGGGAATCTAATGCCTCTCATGAAGAATAATCCTTTATTTACTGTGGGTACTATCATGACCCTCTAGAATTCTCTTTTCCAAACCAAATACCCTCATTTCATGTAGGATGAAATCAGTTAATATGTTTTATAGAATTATCTCAATGTCCTTCACAGTCCTGTTCACTCTCCTTTGTACTTTCCATCTTATCAATAACCTTCCTAAAACATAGTGGCTAGAATTCCATCTGGTCAAGCCAGCCTAAAAATGACCTTGGCTTTATTAGATTCCATGATTCTACTGTTAGCTCACTAAGTAAATGTTTTTTTAGAGGAACTGCTATGTACTCATACTCCTCCCCCCCCCCCATATACATGTGAAGCCTATTTATGTGTGTATGTGTGTTTAATTTAGCATAAGTTTTGGACTTTGTATGACCCTGTTAAATTTTCCTTCTTAGGTCTTGCCCAATGTTCTAACATGTCAGAATCTTTTTGGATACCAATTATGTCATCCAATGTATTAACTAACTCTCCTTTTCAGCTTTAAGTTATGTGCTAAATTATAAAAAATCCCTTAATCAAACTTACTGATAAAATATTAAATTGCAAAGGTCAAGGGCAGATGCCTGGGTCATCCTACTAACCACTTTCCTTCAAACTGACATTCATAGTGACTCTTCAGATCTGGTTATTTAACCAGCTCTCTAAATCTTTTCAATTATAGTGTTTTCTAATTCACATTTCTCTGTTTTGTCAGTGATGACTCCAAATTTCAGTTTTGTAATATGATGAAGTACTTCCCAAGCCTATCAAAACTGCATTAATTTTAATTCACATCATATTCATACCACATCAATAAGAACTATACTGTAAATTCTCTTGTGGGTAAGTGAAGAGGATAAAATACAGACAGTGATGTCACAAAACCATTCACTGTGTCCTACGTTCAGAACAGTTGTTTATCGCTGAGGTAATTAAAACTGAAGTTTCCTAAGAAATCATAGGTAAATCCAAAGTTAGGGAGCTACATACCCTAGGTGAGTCAGCAGGTATTCAGAGAACTTTTGTTGTTGTTCAGTCATTTAGTTGTGTCCAGCTCTTCAATAATAATGCCCAGGAGATAAAAAATGACTTCTGAAGCTATTCTACAATCCAGAAAATGGAGGCTATGTGCAATTTTTTTTTTTTTGGCCCCTTTCACAAGTATATACCTTAGGTAGAAAAGTAGAATTAAAGGGCAACAGAATATCATAGTGTCTAGAGTGCATTGTATTTTGGAGGGAAGGGATAGCTAAGGGAATTAGAAAGGGATGGTGGGATGCAAAAGAAAAAGAGTGAATGGAAAAAATAAGTCCTTACTATATGCCAGGTACACAACTAATCAAAAAAATGAAATTTTGAATTGTGGAAAAATCAACCTGACTTGCATCAGAACAGTGCACACCAAGGTACTTTTTGCAAAAAATGCAAATGATTTAGTCATAATATAGTGGGAGTTACCAGGGTGAATGATTTACTTTTCCATTGTGATTGGAAAATAATTGAAGCATTCTTTTTAAATGTTTTTTTTTTCTTAAAGCTCCAGCTTAAGCAAATACTTTTACAATGGTCCAATGTAGCATTAAGTTGCACTAGGAAGATTAACCATCCTTCCATCTCCTACAATGTTTTTGATTCTTTTTGGAGGATTTCATTTTCATCATTTTTAATTACATTAAGTTTAACAGAGCCTTCATTTCACAAAACAGCCACAAAAGAAAGACTCTTGGCTGAACAAATAGGCATTATGAATATGATTCTTAGAATTAAAATTTAGGTATTGATACCTTTAATTGTGAACTGTTTTCCTTTTGTTCATCTAAAATATAACATTTATGAAATTGGCATTCACTGAAAAGATTGAAAGGGAAAATTTGCATATGTCAAAAATTAGAAAAAGACACATTCAAATAGCAACAACAACAAAAAGATTCTACATCCTTGTCCTTTTCTCCTAAGGTACTAAGAATATTTACTCTCTAAATAATGTAATTTTTAACCCACCCCTTCTCATTCTCATTCACTGAAAATATTCATCACTGAGGTATTTTACAAAGTAGATATTGGTTCTACCTTGACCTTTTACCCATAGTCATTGAAGTATTCATAGAAATTTTCCTAGACTCTTGTCACAGTATCCAGGCCAATTTTCATGTTTAAAAAAATCACATTTTCTCCTTATCTCAATTTAGTAGACATATTTCTCTTTTCCACCTACTCTCAGAGTCATTTGGCTATTTGTGGGCTTACTGCTCTTACTTCCACCAATAAAACACATAAATCAGATTATATCTTAACAGATAAAAATAATTTTCAGCAGACACCACTCCCTAGTAGTTGGCTAGTTTCATTTAACATTACAAAACAATATCCCTCCTGTTGGTATTGCTGCTTTTGACAAGAAGTATGGAATAATAGAGAGCATTGAACTTGAAGTCAGCTGAAGTAGGTTCAAATCATAGCTCATATGACCTTTGAGGGGAAATATGGAGATTTAGGGAAGAAGTACCAAAAAAGACTGAATTGGATTTTACAGAATGCATCCTGTGCAGGCTTTTGACATAGGAGTAGAAGTAACCTCAAAAGCTATGTAGTACAAATCCTTCATTTTAAAGATGAGAAAAATTGAGGCCTAAGGAGGTTAAATGTTTTACACAAGGTCACAGGGGATTCTAGAATAACAGAACTTTAAAGGAGCACAGAGATCAGCTTATCTAACCCCCTAATTTTAGAACTGGTATCACTAAAAATTACATAGCTATTTAATAGCAGAGCACTGCACTATCTGTTTGCTGCCTGCTCTATTATATCGCACTGCTCTTAATGGAGCTTTTACTGCTTATTGTTTTTGGTAGGGCTTTCCTGTGGGTGTTGTCAACCAGTAAATCAGGAGCACAATAATGTCTAAATTCAGGGAAATGACCAGTAATCAATTGAAATATCTGTCATTTTTTTTCCCACCCTGTCAATATATTGTTATACAAAATACATCTATTTCCCTCAACCACTTAACTTCTGAACTTCCACGTTGTACAAATATATGCAAACATACATGCATAATTTAAACATTTTGTGGTAAATATATATATATATATATATAAAACATACATATATATAGTGTGTGTGCATATATATATACACCAACAAATATATGCATGTATGAGCATATATACAGATATATGTCTAATAAAATGATATCATTTCTTTCCCCAACCCATATTGATTATTTAATACTTAGAGTAATAATATCAAAGCTCACTGTTCAAGTAGTCAAAAGTCCTGATTTATGTTAGTTTTGTGAACCTGAGGAAGTCTCCTAACTTCACTGAATCTGTTTCTTTGTCTATAAAATGAGCAGTTCAGACTACATAATCTTCCAAATTCCTACATACCTTTAGTCTACAACCTTTAAAGACACAGACCTTTTTTTATTTATCTTATTTCTTTTTTTAATGTTTTTTATTTTTCAAATGCTTTATTAACTTCTGATTTATATCATTCATTTCCTCCAGATTTTGAGTTACACATTTTCTCCCCGTTTCTCCCTACCCACTGCCCCAAAATAGCAGTCCCACAGGATATCCACTCCTCCAATCTGCTCTCTCCCATATTTTCTCCCATATCCCTTTCTATTTTCCAGTAGATCTCTATGCCCCGGTGCCTGTATATCTTATTTCCCAATTACATGTAAAATAGTACTGATAATAGTATATATATATATATATATATATATATATATATACATATATATATATATAAGTATGTATTTAAATATTTGATTTCAAAACTTTGAATTCCAGATTCATTCCCTTCCTCCCTTGTCACGCACCCTTACTGGGAAAATAAGCAGTTCAGTATAGGTTGTACATGTGTGGCTAATGCAAAACAATAACATAGTAGATGTATTGTAAAAGACTGATGATATTTCCCTCCCTCCTATCCCACCTCCCACTTGTTCTATTCTTTACTTTAATCCCATCCCTTTACAAAAGTGGGTGACTCCAACTTCCCTCCCCCCAGCTTGCCCTCCCTTCCATCATCCCCCCTCTTATCCCCATTCCCGCTACTCTCCTGGAGGGTGAGATACCATATTTAGTGTGTATTTCATTCCCTCTTCAAGCCAAATTCAATGGGAATAAGGTTGACCCATTCCCTTTTGCCTTCCTATTCTTCCCCTCCATTGTAACCATTTTCCCTTGCCTCTTCTGGATGAGATAGTTTACCCCATTTTGTCTCTCCCAATCTCCTCTCATTATATTCCTCTCTCACCTCTTAATTTCACCTTTTAAGTATTATCCCTTCCTGTTAAATTGGTCCTGTGCCCTCTATGTATACCTGTAAATATACATATATATATACACATTCACATATGTATTCATATACCCTCATATATAGACATATATATATATATTTATTTATTTCTATTCCTTTCAACTACTGAGAAAAGTTTCATAAGTTACAATTATTGTTTTTTCCATGTAGGAATGTTAATAGTTCAACTTTGATAAGTTCCTTATGATTTCTTTTCCCTGTTTACCTTCTCATGCTTCTCTTGCTTCTTGTATCTGAATGTCAAATTTTCTATTCAACTCTGGTTTTTTTCATCAAGAATGCTTGAAAGTCATCTATTCCACTGAATGACCATATTTTCCCCTGAAACAGGATACTCAGTTTGGCTAGGTAGGTGACTCTTGGCTTTAATCCCAGCTCCTCTGACCTCTGGAATATCATATTCCAAGCCCTTTGAGCCCTCAGTGTAGAAGCTTCCAGATCCTGGGTTATCCTGATTGTGTTTCCACAATATTCAAATTGTTTCTTCCTGGCTGCTTGTAATATTCTCTCCTTGATCTGGGAATTTTGGAACCTGGCTATAATATTCTCAGGAGTTATCTTTTTGGGATCTTTTTCAGGAGGTGATCAGTGGATTCTTTCAACCTCTATTTTGCCCTCTGGTACTAAAACATCAGGGCAGTTTTCTTTGAGAACTTCCTGGAGGATGATTTCTAGTTTCTTATTTTGATCATGGCTTTCAGGTGTTCCAATAATTTTTAAGTTATCTCTCCTGAATCTATATTCCAGGTCAGTGGTTTTTCCCATGAGATATTTCACGTTGTCTTCTATTCTTTCATTTGTTTGGATGTGTTTAACAGCATCTTGATTTCTCATAAAGTCATTAGCTTCCATTTGATTTGCTCCAATTTAATTCTGAAGTAATGATTCTCCTCATTGACCTTTTGAGATTCTTTTTCCATCTGGCAAATTCTGTGTTTTAAGGCATTCTTCTCCTCATTGCCTTTTTGAGCCTCTTTTGCCATTTGAGTTAGTCTATTTTTTAAGATGTGATTTTCCTCAGTCAGGCTGTTGACTCTCAGTTTGTAATTTTCTTGCATTGTTCTCATTTCTTTTCCCAGTTTTTCCTCCATTTCTCTTATCTGCTTCTTAAGGTCCTCTATGGCCTGTAACCAGCTTGTATTTTTCTTTGAAGCTTTTGGTGCAGGAGTTCTGACTTCACTGTCTTCCTCCTATTCCATGCTTTGCTCCTTTTTGTCCCCAAAATAGGAGTCTTAATGTTGAAATCTTCTGTCTGCTTTGTTTCCTTTGCCTGGTCATGTCACCCCTCAGTCACTTGACCCCTGGGATTTTTGCCACAGTTAGACGCTGCCACTAGACATGGGATCTTTCATCCCAAACCCTGGGGTTTTCTCAGCTGCAGGAGGTATTAGATGGGTGCCCTCTCTGAGGTCTCCACATGCTCTAGCCAACTGGACACACTCCCCAGGACCTCTGCCCTAGACTGCAATCCAGATCCAAGCAGGTTAAAGCAAGAGCAATTACCCCTCAGACTGGTGCTTGGTCCCCCTACACTCTGCAGGCCAGGAGCTAAACCTGCCACATGGCACTGGCTGGCTGTGCAGGTGTCTCAGTTGCTTCTCGCCCTGGGGGTAAAAGCCCATGCACTCCCACTTACTGGGTCCCAAAATCCAGACTGCACTGACCTCTCACTTTGTCGCTTGGCATCTATGTGTTGATAAATCTGTAAATGTCCATAGCTGCTGCTGATCTTGAGTCCCTCAGGCTGGAGGCTGGTCAGGCCTGCCCTGGGGCTAAAGCCTAGGTGTGGGGCTGGGCTCAGCTCCCAGAGCACTGTGCTGGCAGATTCCTGCAGGACTGCCAAGCTGTCCTCAGGGGGAGGTTAGCTTCTATGTGTCATTTTGTGGGTTCTGCAGCTCCAAAGTTTGTTTAGAGTCCCCTTTTTTACATGGATTGGGGAAGATGGAAGCTGGAGCAGTGGAGAGGTCCTGCTTCTACTCCACCATCTTGACTCCACCTCCACACAGACATTTCTTAAAGGTTAAATAGTTTAGCCTTTTGGTTTTGTCTGCACCTGTGAGTTCACTGATATAAGCAATTCTTGGTAATTAAAGTTTCTGTCCTAATGCAGATCAGCAAGGATCTCCTTTTTATAGTATTATGGAACTACCTTGGGCACTTGCAGTTTAAGTTCCTTGTCCAGGGTCATTTAGACAGAGGGGAGACTTGAGCTGGGACCTCCTGAGTTTGAGTGTGTTCTCTTAATATTATGCTATGCTGCCCCCTTCTTATAGAGCTGCCCATGGTCAAAGATAACTAGTTACCAGGACATTATTGTACATTCAATACAATGCAGCCTTAAAGCACTACAGTTTGAAAAATGAAAACTCATCTTTGAATATTACAGATCACTGCTTTGCCTGAGGAATAGGGGGAAAATAATCTTTTTGCAATCCTGGATAGAGTTCTGTACCAGAAAGCAGGAAGACTTATCTTTGTGCCTTCAGATCTGGCTTCAGACACAACCTGTGTGACCCAGGGCAAGTCATTTAACCCTGTTTGCCTCAGTTTCTTTATCTGTAAGATGATCTGGAGGAAGAAATGACAAACCACTTCAGTATCTTTTCCAACAAAATACCAGATAGGGTATTGAAGAGTTAGACATGGATGAATAAGAACAAAAAAATTAGAATTTGGACCATTTGTTTGCCTTCCATAGAACAATGATTTTAGCTATCTGAAATTTAACTTTCTGATATCTGTATCCTTGAACTCTTCAGGAATCCTCTCTCTGTTTTCTCTTTATCTATTTCTCTGTTTTTCTCTTTTCTCTCTGGCTGTATTTCTCCATTTCTGTCTTTAAGGTTGTCCTTCACACCTTTTTTTTCTTTTTTTATATATTTTATTATTATTATTTTAAAATTAATTTGTTTGTTTACTTTTACCTTCACCCCTTCTTAATTCTGGCCCACACAGACCCCTCACCTTGAGAAAACCTTGTGCAGTCTTTTCAGTGTCATGTACCAGACACCTAAGTAAAAGGAAGGAAGGATAAATAACCATTATGCAAATTACCAACTTACCAACTGATCACTTTCATGAAATTCGTGACTGATGTATTTGTTTTCCTAGCAATGCTGTCAATGAGTTCCAATTCTGAATAGAGGTCCCCTTAACGATTTGATATACTCCTCTTATTGAGAAGAGATTGACAGTGACTTTCTATTTTGATCATTTGTTTTGACCTTCTTCAGTTGGGGTCTAACCTTGATTATTCTCTTTCCTCTTTTATATTTTCCTTATCTTTGCTCCCTCAAGTCCTTGAGAATTTGGCTAGGAGGGAATGGTTTGCAAGAATCTTTATTACTGCAGGGTATAAAGATGGTTGTTATTTATGTAGCATCAGTTAAGAGAATAACTAGTTGCTGAATTCCTAAATGGTTCAGTGAAATTTTAACCTAATGAATATTTTATAATAGATCTAGTACTGGAAAGGATCTCAGAAATCACTTATCTGAAACCTTTCATTTTATAGATGTGGAAATTGAGCCCCAGGGAGTTAGAGTTTCTTTACTACTAACATTTCTTTTACCAATCTCTATTGCTATTAATTAGAATTCATCATAAGAGGTCAAAACAAAATGCTATGGAGCATTCAAGGATAGAGAGAATTTTAGGAGAATCTAGAAGGTTTTATGGGAGAAGTAGCACATGGTTAAATCTTTCATGAAGGGAAGGATTTAAACAGATGAGGATAGGACATATTTTAAAACTGAATGCATAGAGGTTGCAAAGAGCAGGATAAAATAGAGAAAGGGCTATTATTTCAGTTTGGATAAGGCAAAAATGCAGGCAGGATGTTAGTATGAGAAAATGCTTGAAAAGAATAATGAAGCTGCCTCATGTATATATAGAGGGATGTGTGTGTATGATTAAATGTCTGGTTAGAATTTATATTTTATTTGAAAAGCATTATGGAATGCCAAAAGTTTTTTGTTTGATTTTTTTTTAGCAGGACAGTGAGTCAATAAATATTTTTAAGCACCTACCATATTCTAGGTACTCTGCTAAGTACTAGGCATAGAAAGAAAGACAAAAATCTCTGCCCTCAAGGGGCTCACAGTCAAGGCTACTATTGAAGGAAAAATAAGAAAGAGGGGGTCAAATGGATATGAAAGATTTGATGACTATTGCTCCCCTTTTCTAAAATTTCAGAAATCTCTTCCTACTATGCCAACACTCTTGGGAATTAATTTACATTTATACCAAAAGACACCCATGCCCACCACATGCTGATCCTCTTACTTATGTTGACTGCAAACCTCTGCCATCCATCCTCCTCATACTTCACCTAATTTTTATTACTTGATTTAGAAGCCTTAGAATTGATCAGATCCTAGAAGATGCCCCAAAAGAAAATATATAGCGACATTGCAGATGTCACAGTAAACAAGATTATTGCCAGAAAACCACATGTTTTGTTTCTGAGATTACCCGGGACAGATTTTTCTCTCCCCTACAAACACTCATTCACAGAAGAAATAGTTTTAATACAGTCTTTTCAGTCTTAACAACATTCATACTACATGAATCGATCAACTATTTTGAATTTATGGACTCATTTTAAATGTAAAAATACTGCGTGCTCTCTTTTTGAGTAGAAGTTTCATGTGTTGGCAAAGGACTATGATTAAATCAGTGATAGTTTAAAATGAACCTATAGTCTAATAATCACCATTCTCTCTATGCCTGAAAAATAGTAATATATGTATGTAAAACTACACTTAGGCATCCTACAGAAGGTATAGTTGGTATTTTGCTGGAGTTAGAGAGAAAAATGGCAGTACTCTTTTATGCTATGATTCATAGATCCTTTATAATAATTTTGGAAGCATTCCTTAATTAATTCAAAGTATTTAATTTTCAAATAAGCAAGCATGTTGCTCCCCTTGGTCAATGTTTTCTTTTCTCTGTTGTTATGGAAACATTCTAGGACAATGGAGCACCCTCTGTTGGCAGTAGGCCCTTGAAATTTTCAGAACCTCTTATTGGATTCTAAAGAGGTCTTTATCTGCATGGAAGAAGATGAAGGTTTGGGGTCAGTCTTTGCTCCACTTTTAAACCTTCTAGAACAAATTGAGTGAAAAACACCTAGATTAATAATTTAAAATATTAAATGTAAAATCTTCCTCAAATTAACCATGTTTCTTGTATCCTTCCCAATTTAGAAATCCTAATAGAGGTGTATGGGGATGGCAATATACTAACTTCAAATTTACAGATCCTCAGTCAGATAAAAAGACAAAGTTTAAGGAGCTTTGGGAGTTTAAAGTCTGAATAAGGTATTAGTGGAGGAATTAATTAGAGTTATGGAAATCCTTAGTGGAAGGATATAGCAAAATGATAAGATAATAGTAATTGATATTTATATAACAACTTGCTGTTTTCAAAGCTTTTTTACATGCGTTATCTCCTGTGATCCAGGGAGGTAAATTCTCCCAAAATAGTATTTCCCCCACATTACAAATGAGGTAACTGAGACTGATTGGGGAAGTGATTTCCCCAGGGCCACAAAACTAAATGGGCAACAAGCATTTACTAAATACCTACTATGTACCAGGCACTTGCATTAAGTCAGTCTTCATATTTTATTGGAAATGGAGCTCAAATTTATAATGCTTTTAAACATATGAATTATATTTTCCTCATAACGATTTTATAGACCTGCTTTAGTGCATTCCAAAGATTAGAGTGCTAAGAATAAATGCATGCAGTGAGACCTGGGTTCAAATCACACATAATATATTTACCAGCTGTGTAATTAGGTTAGTCACTTATCATCTCTAAAACTGCATCCTTTTCTGTCAAATTGAGATTAATAGTAGTACCCACCCTCACAAGGTTGTGTAAAGATCGAATGAAAAAATGTATGTAAAGAAAGTCCTTTGGAAATTTCATGTTATGCAAATGTCAACTCTATCTATTCCATACTTTAATCACTGGTGCTCTCCACTACAGCAGGCTGCTTTTCTTGAGCATGATTTTGTTCCCTAAATTAGACCATGACTGCTAGGATAACTCTTAGATAGCTACTTCAGAACAGCTGAAGGGGGCTCCCAAATTACCATAGCTTCAAGGGTGGGGAACTTGCCTCTAGGCCACATGTGACCTTCCAGATTCTTGGGTGGAGGTTTTGACTGAGTCCAAGTTTTACAGAACAAATCCTTTTATTAAGGGGATTTGTTCTTTGAAGTTTGCATTTAGTCAAAAGGCTGCACTTGGGAACCATATGTGGCCTCAAGGTCACAGGTTCCTCCCCCTGGTTAGAGCTAGTCTTGATATAATATTTTGAGGTTTGCAAAGTACTTTACAAATATTATCTCATTTTATCCACACATTGATCACACGAGGTATTCATATTTCTCCCATTTTACTGATGAAAAAACTGAGTAAGACAAAGTTTAAATGACTTGCCCATTTGGTGTCTGAGGCAGAATTTGAACGCAGTTTGCATACAGGCCTAGTACTCTATCTGCCATGCCAGCTAGCTATCTGTATGAGAAATGTTCTACTGGCCAGATTTGCAAGAGATTTTGCCTTACATTTTTTCCTCCCAGGTCTCTTGTTAAATTTTTATCATGTGAAATCATATTCTAAAAACAGTGACTAGAAATAAACACAGTGCTATGAACCCTAGCAGCATGTCTAAGATATACACAGTTGGTTGGAACTGATGATGCAATCTCATTAATGGATATTTCAGGACAGCTCAATTTTTGCTTTGTTTTGAGTAGACTTCTCTCCACCCCCAGTGATATAAGGATCAAGTCTCATTATGTCCAACTCGGTGGTTCAGCCATTTATCTCATCTTTTGTATTACAACTACTTGAAGATCATTTGAACTTCACCAATTTGTTTTCGTAATATCCATTTTGAAGGATTTGGGTTTTTTTCCCCCTTCTTTTCTATAAAGCAGTGCAGAGGAAAATAGTGTTTTAGAAATAGTACTACTTTAAAAAAAAAAAGACAATTTTATGCAGAAAATGAAGGAAGGAATAGTACTTAGTAACATGTTCACAAGATAATCAGAAAGAATCTATGAATAAATCCTAAGTAGCCATAGCAATTCTCCCTTTTTAAAAGAAAATTCCTGAAAGAATTCATTGCTAGCAGTCAATTCAATGTATTACATTCCTACACTGTATGTAAAGGGCACTTTACTAGATAGGCACCTGGAATACAAAGAAGCAAAATGATAGTTTCTGCTCTAAAAGGATTTATGGTAAAACAAAAAAGAATCCCTTATACCATGATTTCTCACCTTTTATTGTGTCTTGGGCACACTTGCAGTTTGGTAAAGCCTATGGACCCCATCTCAGATTGATGTTTTTAAATGCATACAGTAAAATGCATTTGGGTTATAAAGAACACTATATTGAAATTCAGTTATCAAAATAATAAACACCAACAAAAATGGATCTCAGGTAAAGAGCTTTTGCTTAATGATACTATTGAATATTGATTTGGGAAGTAACTGGAGAAAAGTGAAAGTATCCTATATTTCTGATAAAGTGGAAAATAATCCCAAACTTGCTAATTTAGGGTTAGTCTTTCTTCATAAACTACTGATTGTTGTGTACGGGCATCAGTTTTTTACTCTAAGCGAGAATCAGTGTTAAAACCTTGGGTCTTGGTTTTTGTTTTTTCTACTTCCCAGAACAGCTAATTCTCAGAATAGACAGATGGCTCCTTCGTGTCACAGAAATAGAGCAGGGTAAATAAATGTGGTGTTTGTGAGAGAGATAAGTAATTTGGAATCGAACTTCACTTGAAGAGGTAATGCATGTGCTTCATTTAAACAACTTGATGTGTATATTCTTTGTGGTGTGCCCCAAATTTTGTGTCTGGATATTATAGCCGGGTGCTGCAAAAAATTCCTTTTCCTTTATAATATTCACAGTGAGCTTTTTGAGAATAATTATTTTTGCCTTTCCTTCTATTACCAACAGTTACCACAGTTCCTGGTACATAACATAGGTGCTTGATGAATGCTTAATAACTAATATGTGAAATCTAGAACTTTCTGGCTTTCCAAATGCTTTGCATATGTAATGGGGCATATTAAAAAGGCCACGCATTTTCTCATTTTTAGTAACACTGTAAGGCAGGTACTATAGGTATTCATAATCTCAATTTTTCAGTGCAGGAAACAGACTCAAAGGGAGTCTATTAAACTGAGACTTCTACATGCACACACAGCTGGTAAGTGTCAGTCAGGATATGAAACCAGGTGTTGCCTGAATCTCAAATCCAGAATACTTTTCATTATTCTAAGTTTCCTTTCAGAGCATTCTTGGAGTTAGAACATCTTGAAAACAATATTTAAAATAATATAAAAAGTTATAGTTTGACATTTTCTTTCGCAGAAAGAATTGTCATAGGAATGACGTATCCCTTTCCTGAATGCTGCTTATCCCTTCCAGCTGCTAATGCATCCCCAATCTAAATAAATAAAATCCTTGTTTTATATTGTATATACTGATTTATATGCAAGTTATCACCTCCAATAGGATATAATCATTTTGAAGGCAAGGATAGTTTCATTTTTCTTTGTTTTCCTAACACCTTAGCACAGTGCTTGGTACACTATAAGTTCCTAATAAATACTTTTTTTTTTTTTTGCTTTTTGGAGGGAGGAAGGCAGGGCAATTGAGGTTAAGTGACTTGCCCAAGGTTGAATGGCTAGTAAGTGTTAAGTATCTGAGACCTGATTTGAACTCAGGTTCTCCTGACTCCAGGGCGGGTGTTCCAATCAGGGCACAACCTAGCCACCCAATAAATACTTATTTTTGGCAGGTGTATTTTTTAAAGCATTTAAGAATATTTTGAAAAAGTAGTTTTGAAAAAAAAATAATCTCATCAGGGAAAAGTCTTGTGTTCAATTTTTGTTTTTCAAATGCTTTATTAAGTTCTGGTTTACATCATTCATTTCCTCCAGATTTTGAGTTTCAAATTTTCTCCCCATTTTTCCCCTACCCACCACCCCAAAATAGGAGTCCCACAGGATATCCACTCCTCCAATCTGCTCTCTCCCATATCTTTTCCCTAACCTTTTTGACTTTTCCAGTAGGGCATGGTGGATCTCTATGCTCCAGTGCCTGAATATCTTATTTCCCAATTACATGTAAAATAATATTGATAATATTATATATATATATGTATATATATACATATATATACATATATATATATATATATTTTAATCATTTGATTTTGAAACTTTGAATTCCAGATTAATTCCCTTCCTCCCTTGTCACCGACCCTTACTGGGAAGATTATCAGTTCAGTATAGGTTGTACATATGTAGCAAAGGCATAACATTACCATAATAGATATATTGCAAAAGACTGATGATATTGCCCTCCCTCCTATCCCACCTCCCACTTGATCTATTCTCTATTTTGATCCTGTCCCTTTTAAAAAGTGGGTGCTTCCAACTTTCCTCCCACCCAGCCTGCCCTCCTTCCATCACACCCCTTCTCATCCCCTTCCCCCCTACTCTCCTGTAGGGTGAGATACCCTATTTAGTGTATATGTTATTCCCTCCCTGAGCCCAATTGAATGACAATAAGGTTGACCCATTCCCTTTTGTCTTCCTGTTCTTCCCCTCCATTGTAATCATTTTCCCTTGCCTCTTCTATATTAGATAGTTTACCCCATTCTGTCTCTCCCCATTTCCTCTCATTATATTCCTCTCTCACTGCTTAATTTCACCTTTTAAGTATCATCCCATCCTATTAAATTGGTCCTGTGCCCTCTATGTATACCTGTATATGTATTATATATATATAAATATATATATATACACACACACACACATTCACATATGATTCATATGCCCATATACCCTCTGATACAGACACACACACACACGCACACAAACACACACACACACACACACACACACACACACACACACACATATATATATAATTTCCATTCCCTTCAGTTTCATCGGTTACAATTATCGTTTTTCCATGTAGGAATAAAAGTAGTTCAACTTTGATAAATTCCTTATGATTTCCTTTTCCTATATACCTTCTCAAGCTTCTCTTGCTTCTTGTATCTGAATGTTAAATTTTCTATTCAACTCTGGTTTTTTCATCAAGATTGCTTGAAAGTCCTCTATTCCACTAAATGACCATATTTTCTCCTGAAACATGATACTCAGTTTGGCTGGGTAGGTGACTCTTGGTTTTAATTCCAGGTCCTTTGACCTCCAGAATATCATATTCCAAGCCCTTTGGGCCCTCAGTGTAGAAGCTTCCAGATCCTGGGTTATCCTGATTGTGTTTCCACAATATTCAAATTGTTTCTTCCTGGCTGCTTGTAATATTCTCTCCTTGATCTGGGAATTTTGGAACCTGGCTATAATATTCTTAGGAGTTATCTTTTTGGGATCTTTTTCAGGAGGTGATCAGTGGATTCTTTCAACCTCTATTTTGCCCTCTGGTTCTAAACATCAGGGCAGTTTTCCTTGAGAATTTCTTAGAGGATGATATCTAGGTTCTTTCTTTGATCATGACTTCAGGTAGTCCAATAATTTTTAAATTATCTCTCCTGGATATATTTTCCAGGTCAGTGGTTTTTCCCATGAGATATTTCATATTGCCTTCTATTCTTTCATTTGTTTGTGTCTATTTAATAGCATCTTGATTTCTCATAAAGTCACTAGCTTCCATTTGCTCCAATTTAATTCTGAAGGAATGATTTTCCTCAGTGAGCTTTTGAGGTTCTTTTTCCATGTGACAAATTTGGCTTTTTAAGGGATTCTTCTCCTCATTGCCTTTTTGAGCCTCTTTTGCCAATTGAGTTAGTCCATTTTTTAAGGTGTTATTTTCTTTAGTCACGCTGTTGACTCTCATTTTGTAATTTTCTTGCCTTGTTCTCATTTCTCTTCCCAATTTTCCCTTCACTTCTCTTATCTGCTTCTTAAGGTCCTCTGTGGCCTGTAACCAGCTCGTATTTTTCTTCGAACCTTTTGGTGCAGGAGTTCTGACTTCACTGTCTTCCTCCTGTTCCATGCTTTGATGCTTTTTGTCCCCCAAATAGGAGTCTACTGTTGGATTCTTCTGTTTGCTTTGCTTCCTTTGCCTGGTGATGTTGCCACTCAATTACTTGACTTTTGGGCTTTTTGCCACAGTAGGACTCTGCCACCAGACAGGGGAGCTTTGTTCCAAATACTGGGGTTTTCTCAGCTGCCGGAGGTATTAGTTGGGTGCCCTCTCTGAAGCCTCCACATGCTCTGGTAAGCTGGACACACACCCTAGGACCTGTACCCTAGACTGCAATCCAGATCCAAGCAGGTTAAAGCAAGAGCGATTATACCTCAGACTGGTTGCTTGGTCCCCCTACACTCTGCAGGCCAGGAGCATTAACTGCCACCTGGCAGTGGCTGCCCAGCAGCCCTCAGCAACTTCTCTCTCCAGAGGATAAAGGCTGAAGCACTCCCAACTACTAGATCCCAAAGTCCATGCTGCACTGATCTCTCACTTTGTCCTTAGAATCTATGTGTTGATAATTCTGGAAACTGCCACAGCTGCTGGTGATCTGGAGTCCCTGGTGGTTGGTCAGGCCTGCTCTGGGGCTAAAACCTCTGTGGCAGGGCTAGGGTTGGCTTCCAAAGTGCTGTGCTGGCCAATTCCTGCAGGCCTGCCGGGTTATCTTCAGTGGGAGGTTAGCTTCTCTGTGTCATTTTGTGGTTTCTGTTGTTCCAAAGTTTGTTCAGAGTCCCCTTTTACATGAATCGGGGGAGGTGGAAGCCGGAGCCACAGGGAGGTCCTGCTTCTATTCTGCCATCTTGCTTTTGTTCAATTTTTAATTAGGATTATGGATTTAGATTTGGAAGGGATTTTGGAAGTCAATGATGGCCACACTTTCATTTTCAGATGAGGAAAGAAGTTAATAGTTTTGCCTAGGTTCACATATCTAATGTCTGAGGTAGGATTTGGACTCAGCTCTTCCTAACTGTATGACCTGTACTTTACCTACTTTTATGCTTACATTCTTTACAATGCCACTAAATAAATGATTAATTATTAATATGTGGAATCTAGTACTTTCCAACCTCCCAAATACTTTACTTATGTAATAGGGCACTTAAAAAGACCATGCATGTATCTCCTTATTTACAATAACACTTTGAGGCAGGCACTGAAGGAATTCTTTTTTCTTTGCTTGCTGCTTGTTTGCTTTTTTGATGTTATTTTTAAATAGTATTTTAATTTTTCCAATTTCATGTAAAGATGGTTTTCAATATTCATTTTTCTAAAATTTTGAGTTGCAAATTTTTCTACCACCCTCCCTTCTACCACTCCCACCCAAGAAGACAAGGAATCTGATACAGGTTATGTATGTGCATTCATGGTGATATATTTCTACATTAGTCATGTTGTGAAAAAAGAAACAGAACAAAAGGGAAAAGTCACAAAAAGGTGAAAATACTATGCTTTTATCTGCATGCAGGCTCGATATTTCCTTCTCTGGATGTATATGGCCTTTGCCATCATGAGTATTTTGGATGTGGTTTGAATCATTGTACTGCCAGGAAGAGTTAAACTAATCATAATTGATCATCACAGAGTATTACTGTTACAGCGTACAAAGTTCTCCTGGTGCTGGTCACTTCACTCAACATCAATTCATGTAAGATTTTCTAGGTTTTTCTGAAATACTCCTGCTCATTATTCCTTATAGCACAATAGTACTTTTACTATTCTTTTTCTAGTTTGTTTTAATTTCATGCTCAATTCTTGATCTGTTCTTTCTCTGTTTTATTCATGTAAACTTTTAAAGATATAAAATTGACACTAAGTACAACTTTGACTGCATCCCATAGATTTTGTTATGTTGTTTCATTACTCTCATAGTCTTTTTTTTTTTTTTAGCAATTGGGGTTAAGTAACTTGCTCAAGGTTACACTTACTTTCTGGGTGTTGTTCTAAGTATCAGAGTCCAGATTCGATCCCAGGCCATCCCAACTCTGGGGCCGGTACTCTTATTCACTGAGCCACCTGCCATCCCCTAAGCAATTGGGGTTAAGTAACTTGCTCAAAGTTACATGGCCAGGCGTTTCTGGGTGGGTGCTAAGTGTCTGAGCCCGGTATTCGATCTCCAGGTCATCCTGACACGGGAGCCAGTGCTCTTACTCGCTGTGCTACCTGGCCACCCCTCTCTCATAGTCTTTGACAAAGTTATTGATTGTTTCTATGAATTGTTGTTTGACCCACTTGTCCTTTAGGATCAGATTATTTAGTTTCCATTTAATTTTTAATCTATCTTTCCTTGTCCATTTATTAAATGTAATTTTTATTGCATCATGTTCTGAAAATGATGCCTTTAATAGTTGATATTTTATATTTATATATTACATCAAACTGTATAATATTTGAATTTTTATTGTTTCAATAAGATTGGTTTCCATTTAAATGCTATGAATTTTATTTTATGCATTCACTGCATTTAAAAACTTTATTCTGAGAACAGGTCCATAGACTTTTTTAGACAGAATCCTTGCCAAGTGGTTTAACAAGATCTAATTTGGAAGAGGGACTTATGAAAGGGCATGGAGAGAAAGGTTTGGAGGAGTTGCAATTATCCTCAATGGAAGAAGTATGTATTTGCATTAGTGAGATCATGAGCAAAAGTATGGCTACGGCATAGTGGATAGAATGCTGGGACTAATGTTCCAATCTAGCCTCAGAAATTTACTAACTTTGTGACCTTGGACAAGTCACTTAACCTAGTTCCCCCCGTTTCTCATCTTTAAATTGAGCTAGAGAATGAAATGGCAAAACAACTCTAGTATCTTTACCAAGAAAACCCCAAAAGGTGTCATGAAGGGTCAGATATGACTGAAAAATGATGAAACAACAGCCTACTTCACAAGTTTGTTGTGAGGAAAACAAAAACTTCTTTTTTTTTGGAGGAGCAATGGGGGTTAAATGACTTGCCCAAGGTCACACGGCTAGTAAGTGTTAAGTGTCTGGGGTCACATTTGAACTCCGGTCTTCCTGACTCCAGGGCAGGTGCTCTATTCACTGCATCACACCACCTTGCCTCCCACAAAAAACAAAAACTTTAAAAAGCATTGAAGGTTCATATAAATGTAAGTTATTAACATACCTGCAAACTGAAGCATTGTCAGGGCCACCACTTTTTAAGCATGTGCCAGTTCTGCTTATTCTGTCCCGTGCATGGAAAGGACATTGAATCTCAAGCCTGAGGACCTAGTTCAAGGTCATGTCTTACTTCTTGTATAGTCAGTTTCCTTCCTTAGGCCTCAGTTTCCTCATCAATATAGTGAACAATGAAATAGTATGAAGTATATTCTTAATCTAATTTTTATGATCCTATGAGCTAGGTATTTATTCTTCACTTGTTGGGAGGGGGTGGGGGGGAGACAGAGTGTTGATACAATCAGCCAGCCTTGCCTCAGCTGTTTTGAGGAGCTGCACATTGGAGGCCTCTTGGGGTAATCTTCAGGCCACAGCATGCTGTCCCACCTGTCCTCTCTTAGCTTCCATGCCCTGCTGGGCTTCTTTCTCCTTACACTGCTGACACTAGAATGGGAAAAAAAAATCTCATTTCCATTTTATGCCCAAGAAAATCTTATGGGAATCATCCAGAAAGTCATTTGTGAGGATATATAACATCCCTTGAAATAGAGAAGAAAAGAATTGTAGGTGAGGAAGCATAACAAAGAGAGTTCAGGAGGACCATGAATTGGTGGTGATGTGATTGACAGCACCAACATAATGAACTTAGCTGCCTGTGAAGCATTGAAAGTTGGCACTAAATGTAGATAAAGGCTTCCCTGTTATCATTTCTGATTAGTATCCAAGCAAAGACCTAGATTCTTTCATTTCTTAGAACAAAAGTCTAGTCTCAAGCAAGGCAGAAGATGCTCCTTGCAAATATAGTAAAAGATTAACTATCACTCCTTTAAGGAGAAGGAATATTCATCATTTAAATTTGTCCACCAAGTCAAATAAGCTGCTAATTGCCTTTGTAACAGAGGTAGCTCTTCATTTATAACTATTAGTAAGTGTTACTTAACTACTGATACTTCAGAGACTTTTTTTTCTCCTAATGCCTTAGTTCTTTTATAGTTACATACAGATAATATAAAGTCCTTTGTTTTTCATAAGGAATACTAGAGTAGAAAGAATACATAGAGTGAGAAGAACTGAATTCTAGTTCCAAATCTAGTTTATATTAGCAAGTCACCCAGCCTGTCTGAGTTTCAGTTTTTTTTTTCCTCGATAACATGAATGTGACCACCTTATAGGGTTGTTGGAAAGCATTTAGTTAATAAGTGCAAAGCAATGTAAAGTAAAAATATGAATAATCAGAAAATGTACTTACATTTTGATATTTTCATTAACTACAGAAAGCAATTACTTTATTCACTTGTACCAATGTCCATAGACGTTGGACAATAGTAACCAGGTAAGCATTTGTCCCAGCATAATTTCTATTTTAACTCTACTCAAAAAGATAATTTCTGGGTGATCATAAAATTAATAATAATATTAACCCAAATGAAACAGTCCAGAGGTCTGTGGTAGGATATAGTAAACAGTTGTCCTTAGAGTTAGGAAAAACTGGGTTCCAATTCCACTACTGAGACATACTGACATTATAACCCTAGGGTAGTAATTTAAGAGTATCGATGCCACAAGGAAATTTCTAGAACAAGTCATAAAGAAGGTGCCCACTTGCATTAGAAGAAATTCCATACTGGTTGCTCCCTTTACCAATAAAAAAAAAAAACCAATAATAGTAATAATAATGGGGGAAGGGAAATGTTAATGGAACAATCATAGTATCATAGATGTAGAAAAGACCTTTGAGGTCACCTAGTCCAACTGCTTCACTTTTACTGTTGGAGATACTGAGGCACAGCATGGTTAAATGACATGTCTCAGGTCAGAGAGATAAGAAGTGTTAGAGTCATGATATTAACACAATTCCTTTCCTCCAGCTTCAAATACACCCATCTTTTTACTGACTTATGTTGCTTTTCATAATTTACACAGGAAGAATTTTACTTTGCGACCCTCAATGCACTTATTCTTATAATTTTATATATTCAATCTTTTTCATTTAACCGATAATAATACATTATTATTTTTTACTTTAAAAACATCTTCTGAGAAACTTATTTTGTAGTTGTATATATTTAATATAACAAACTGAAAAGTGAAAAAATTCTATCAGTGGATGAGATGTTTTATCTCTATGGATGCCCAGTGTCTTTTCTCAATACATCCCTTTATAAGATGCCTGCCCCTTCAGGAGCGTGGTTCTGTTGAGGATATCAACTATTTTAAGCATTCAACTCATGAGTCCCTTTTAATGCTTAATTTATTAAATGAGCCTCTTGAAAAAAAAAAAAAAAACAGGCACTAATGTGGAATTAAACCACATATTAAATTCTTCCAGCATTCATTTCCAATGACTGCCATTCATTCCCTACTATTTCTTGCCCTATAGGCCAAGATTGGGGAACCTGTGACCTCAAGTTCACATGTGACCCTCTAGGCCCTCAAGTGTGACCCTCTACATCTTCAAGTATGGCCCTTTGACTGAATCCAAACTGTGAAGTTTCAATTTGAGAGCCACAATGTGACCTTGAGGCTGCAGGCTCCCTAGCCCTCCTGAAGAAAACCTTGGTTTCATGATTGTGTGTGTGTGTGTGTGTGTGTGTGTGTGTGTGTGTGTGTGTGTGT